>NC_080041.1:84143779-84197207 GCF_012489685.1 Lotus japonicus
GGTTCGAATATTGAAAAGATAGACTGGAAAGTTTCTTTCTGGGTTTCGATGCAGATCTCTGGGATATTATTGTGGATGGCTACGAGCGTCCAGTTGATGCAGATGGCAAGAAGATCCCAAGGTCAGAGATGACTGCAGATCAAAAGAAGCTGTACTCACAACATCAAAAGCAAGAGCAATTCTTCTAAGTGCTATTTCCTATGAGGAGTACCAGAAGATTACAGATCGTGAGTTTGCTAAAGGCATTTTTGATTCTCTGAAGATGTCTCATGAAGGAAACAAGAAAGTCAAAGAATCAAAGGCATTGTCTTTGATCCAAAAGTATGAATCCTTCATCATGGAGCCAAATGAGTCCATTGAAGAAATGTTCTCCAGATTTCAACTGCTTGTAGCTGGCATACGTCCTCTCAACAAGAGCTACACAACAAAAGATCATGTCATAAGGGTCATCAGTGTCTTCCTGAAAGTTGGATGCTTTGGTGACTTCAATAGAGCTCACGAGAGACGTTGAGAATATGAGTTTAGAAGAACTCATCAGCATTTTGAAATGCCATGAGCTGAAGCGCTCAGAGATGCAAGATCTGAGGAAAAAGTCCATAGCCTTGAAATCCAAATCTGAAAAGGCTAAGGTTGAGAAGTCAAAGGCTCTTCAAGCTGAAGAAGAAGAATCTGAAGAAGCATCAGAAGATTCTGATGAAGATGAGCTGACTCTGATCTCCAAGAGACTCAACCGCATCTGGAAGCACAGGCAGAGCAAGTTCAAAGGCTCTGGAAAGGCAAAAGGCAAGTATGAGTCCTCAGGCCAGAAGAAGTCTTCAATCAGGGAAGTCACATGCTTTGAGTGCAAAGAATCGGGGCACTACAAAAGTGATTGTCCAAAGTTGAAGAAAGACAAGAAGCCAAAGAAGCACTTCAAGACCAAGAAGAGTCTGATGGTGACATTCGATGAATCAGAGTCAGAGGATGTTGACTCTGATGGTGAAGTCCAAGGACTCATGGCCATTGTCAAAGACAAAGGAGCAGAGTCAAAGGAAGCTGTTGACTCTGACTCAGAATCAGAAGGAGATCCAGACTCTGACGATGAAAATGAGGTATTTGCTTCTTTCTCTACCTCTGAACTGAAACATGCTTTGTCTGATATCATGGATAAGTATAACTCTTTATTGTCTAAGCATAAGAAGCTGAAAAAGACCTTATCTGCTGGTTCTAAAACTCCTTCTGAACATGAGAAAATCATATCTGATTTGAAAAATGATAACCATGCTTTAGTTAATTCTAACTCTGTGCTTAAGAATCAAATTGCTAAGTTAGAAGAAGTTATTGCCTGCGATGCCTCTGATAGTAAGCATGAATCTAAGTATGAAAAATCTTTTCAAAGATTCCTGGCTAAAAGCGTAGATAGAAGCTTAATGGCTTCAATGATCTATGGCGTAAGCAGAAATGGAATGCATGGCATTGGCTATTCTAAACCAATTAGAAATGAGCCTTTTGTGTCTAAAGCTAAATCCTTGTATGAATGCTTTGTTCCCTCTGGTACCATATTGCCTGATCCTGTACCTGCTAAAGTTGCTAAAAACCCTCTTAAAAAGGGATCTTTCTCTATGACTAAATATCATGCAAATATTCCTTTAAAATATTATGTTGAGACACCCAAGGTGATCAGAACCTCTGGGGTAACTAACAAAAGAGGACCCAGAAAGTGGGTACCTAAGGACAAGATTATCTATGTTGCAGATATCCTTGATAGCTCCACTGAAACACCAATCATGGTATCTGGACAGTGGATGCTCGCGTCACATGACGGGAGAAAAGCGTATGTTCCGAGAGCTGAAACTTAAGCCTGGAGGCGAAGTTGGCTTCGGAGGAAATGAAAAGGGTAAAATTATTGGTACTGGTACTATTTGTGTAGATAGTAGTCCATGCATTGATAATGTTTTATTGGTAGACGGCTTAACACATAACTTATTGTCTATAAGTCAATTAGCTGACAAGGGTTATGATGTTATATTCAATCAAAAGTCCTGCCGGGCTGTAAGTCAGATCGATGGCTCTGTTCTGTTTAACAGCAAGAGGAAGAACAACATTTATAAGATCAGATTATCTGAGTTGGAGGCTCAGAATGTGAAGTGCCTTCTGTCTGTTAATGAAGAGCAGTGGGTATGGCATAGACGGTTAGGGCATGCCAGTATGAGAAAGATTTCTCAGCTGAGCAAGCTAAACCTTGTCAGGGGCTTACCCAATCTGAAGTTCGCTTCAGACGCTCTTTGTGAAGCATGTCAGAAAGGCAAATTCACAAAAATCCCTTTCAAGGCAAAGAATGTTGTCTCAACCTCAAGGCCGTTAGAACTTCTGCATATCGACCTGTTTGGACCAGTGAAAACTGAGTCTATAGGTGGCAAGAGATATGGGATGATTATCGTTGATGACTATAGCCGCTGGACATGGGTAAAGTTTCTAACCCGCAAGGATGAGTCTCATGCTGTGTTCTCTACCTTCATTGCTCAAGTGCAAAACGAGAAGGCTTGTAGAATTGTGCGTGTCAGAAGTGACCATGGTGGAGAGTTTGAAAATGACAAGTTTGAGAGTCTGTTTGATTCCTATGGAATTGCACATGATTTCTCTTGTCCCAGAACTCCTCAACAAAATGGTGTTGTTGAGAGGAAGAACAGAACTCTTCAGGAGATGGCTAGAACCATGCTCCAAGAAACTGGCATGGCTAAGCACTTTTGGGCAGAGGCAGTAAATACAGCATGTTACATTCAGAACAGAATCTCTGTGAGACCAATTCTGAATAAGACTCCTTATGAATTGTGGAAGAACATAAAACCCAACATTTCTTATTTTCATCCTTTTGGCTGTGTTTGTTATGTTCTCAATACTAAGGATAGATTGCATAAATTTGATGCTAAGTCTTCTAAGTGTCTATTACTTGGTTATTCTGATAGATCTAAAGGTTTTAGATTTTATAATACTGATGCTAAGACTATTGAAGAATCTATTCATGTTAGATTTGATGATAAGCTTGACTCTGACCAGTCAAAGCTAGTTGAAAAGTTTGCAGATTTAAGCATTAATGTTTCTGACAAAGGCAAAGCTCCAGAGGAAGTTGAGCTAGAGGAAGATGAACCAGAGGAAGAAGCTGGTCCCTCTAACTCACAAACTCTGAAGAAGAGCAGAATCACTGCAGCTCATCCTAAGGAATTGATTCTGGGCAACAAAGATGAACCAGTCAGAACCAGATCTGCCTTCAGACCCTCTGAAGAGACCTTGCTGAGTCTGAAAGGATTGGTGTCCTTAATTGAACCCAAGTCCATAGATGAAGCTCTTCAGGACAAGGATTGGATTCTGGCCATGGAAGAAGAATTGAATCAATTCTCCAAGAACGATGTTTGGAGCTTAGTGAAGAAGCCTGAGAATGTCCATGTTATTGGAACGAAATGGGTATTCAGAAACAAGCTAAATGAGAAAGGAGATGTAGTCAGAAACAAGGCAAGGCTAGTTGCTGAAGGCTACAGCCAGCAGGAAGGAATAGACTACACTGAAACATTTGCTCCAGTAGCAAGACTGGAGGCAATCAGACTATTGATTTCTTTCTCAGTAAATCACAACATAATTCTACATCAGATGGACGTAAAGAGTGCCTTCCTAAATGGTTATATCTCAGAGGAAGTCTATGTTCATCAACCCCCAGGTTTTGAAGATGAAAAGAAACCAGACCATGTGTTCAAATTGAAGAAATCACTCTACGGTCTGAAGCAAGCTCCCAGAGCATGGTATGAGAGACTTAGCTCATTCCTTCTGGAGAATGAGTTTGTAAGGGGTAAAGTAGATACAACTCTCTTTTGCAAGACTTATAAAGATGATATCTTAATTGTGCAAATTTATGTTGATGATATTATATTTGGTTCTGCTAATCAATCTCTATGCAAAGAATTTTCTGAGATGATGCAGGCTGAATTTGAGATGAGTATGATGGGAGAATTAAAGTACTTTCTGGGAATACAAGTTGATCAAACACCAGAAGGAACATATATCCATCAGAGCAAGTACACTAAAGAACTTCTGAAGAAGTTCAATATGCTGGAATCTACAGTGGCCAAGACTCCAATGCATCCAACATGCATTCTGGAAAAAGAAGATAAAAGTGGTAAAGTATGTCAGAAGCTCTATCGTGGCATGATAGGTTCACTTCTATACTTAACTGCATCTAGGCCAGACATATTATTTAGTGTTCATTTATGTGCTCGTTTCCAATCAGATCCAAGGGAAACTCACTTAACTGCTGTAAAGAGGATCCTAAGGTATCTGAAAGGCACCACTAACCTTGGCTTGATGTATAAGAAAACATCAGAGTATAAGCTTTCAGGTTATTGTGATGCTGATTATGCTGGAGATAGAACAGAGAGAAAAAGTACTTCTGGAAATTGTCAATTTCTGGGAAGCAATCTAGTCTCATGGGCAAGCAAGAGGCAATCAACCATTGCACTATCAACTGCAGAGGCAGAATATATCTCAGCAGCAATATGCAGCACTCAGATGCTCTGGATGAAACATCAGCTGGAGGATTATCAGATCCTTGAGAGCAATATCCCAATCTATTGTGATAACACTGCTGCAATCTCATTGAGTAAGAATCCTATCTTGCATTCAAGGGCAAAGCACATTGAGGTAAAGTATCATTTTATTAGAGATTATGTACAGAAGGGCGTACTTCTTCTGAAGTTTGTTGATACTGACCATCAATGGGCAGATATCTTTACAAAGCCCTTAGCTGAAGATAGATTTAATTTTATTCTGAAAAATCTAAACATGGACTTTTGTCCAGAGTGAAGATGGATCAGAACCTCTGACTATGATACTTCTTGATCAGAAGATGTCTAGTCCAGAAGGTAACTCAATCAGAGTGTGTGTGCCCACTGGTACTGACTCTGAAGCTGAGAAAATAACACGTGCGTCAGAATTTCTGATGCATAGTTCCTTGTGCCCGTGTGACAGTCTGTTATGATTGCGTGTAGATATGCTTATCTCCTGTGTGTGATTGTGTATTTTACTGTTACTATCTATCTTTAATTTTCAACCGTTGATCTTAAAGTGCTTTTTGAATCAACAACGGTTATTTGATAAAACCCACTATACACACACGTTCTCTCTCACTTCCGGTTTTCACTCTCGCACTCTCTGCTTTTCAAAACCGCCTCCTTCTTGATTTCTCTCTCGATCTCTCTTCATCCTTCAAACTTCATCTTCTACCTCAAACCCTCAACCTCTTCAAAATGGTGAGACAAACCAGACGATCTACTGCAGATGCACCTCAGTTCCCTCACATGGTAGTCGGTTTGGCAACGGGTCAACGAGGCTCTGAGAACCCGGCACAAGAACAAGTTCAAGCTCAAGAGCAGGTTGTTCCTATTGCAGAACGGGGCTGTGCCGTTCACTGTGTATTTCCTCCTGAGGAACTCCAAGTCCTGGCAGAATGGAGATTCAACCTCGACAACTTGGCTGCAAATGGGTTTGATCTTCGTCCTGAAGTCCAAACTCAAGGTTGGGGAAACTACTTCAATCGACTTCGAGGACCGGTGTATGAGAAATTGGTAAAGGAATTCTGGAAGCACGCAGACTGCGATGACACTCAGGTGGTCTCTCACATTCTTGGCAGGAAGATCATCATCACTGAGAAGTCATTCGTGAATCTGCTAGGAGCAGACACTGCTTATGGGTATCGGTTCCAACTGACGGAATCCAAGCTGAAACCCAGCACCAAGGACATCGTCAACAAGGCCCTGTACACCACCTTCAAACCGGGCAAGACGAGTTACAAGGTGATGGACCTTCACCCCAAACTGAGAATCTGGCACAAGATCCTACTCAACTGCATCAATCAGAGACCGAAGGGTAGTTCTCTAGATTACATCAACTTCAACCAGAAGGCGATGCTGTTTTTCATTCAAGACAAGGAGAAGATTTGCCTTCCCTACTTCCTGTTCTCCTATTTGAAGGAATGCATCCGGAAGTCTCGCACCACCGCCTCCATCAAGTCTGCAATCAAATATATCCCTTTTGGGAGACTGCTCTCAGACTTTCTCATTGAAAGCAACTTGGTGCAAGATTTGATCAATGCTGGTTGCACAGAGGACTTGAGCACAATTGTCAGTGATGTCTTCACTGCCAACTCTCTGAAGAAAATGGGCTTAATCCAGAAGAAGATTGCTCCTGCTCATGAAGACACATCTTCTGAGGTCAGAGGAAGAAGAATGCCTCTGAATGACTACCCTCTGTGGACTCAAGCAGACCATCCTGACGCCATCAGATGCTATGTTGAAGACCTCAGGGCTCAAGGATTCGAGATTGACCTTGATGATTTTGTCAGCAGACTTCCACCAGCACCAGAGTGTCCTTCTCCTCCCAAGAAGAAAACCAAGAGGAAGATGGTTCTGGAAGAATCCTCAGAGGAATCTGATGTCCCTCTGGTCAAGAAACCGAAGAGCAAGCCTGCTGATGATGATGGTGATGATAGTGAGGATGGTCCTCCAAAGAAGAAGCAGAAGAAGGTCAGAATTGTGGTGAAGCCTACTCGGGTGGAACCAGCTGCTGCAGAGGTCAGAAGGACTGAAGCTCCTGCCAGAGTGACTCGATCATCAGCACATACAAGTAAGCCTGCACTTGCTTCTGATGATGATTTGAACTTATTTGATGCACTTCCTATTTCTGCCTTACTTCAACACTCCTCAAATCCCCTCACTCCTATTCCTGAATCCCAGCCAGCCGCACAAACCACCACTCCACCACATTCCCCAAGATCTTCCTTCTTTCAACCTTCTCCTACTGAAGCACCTCTCTGGAATTTGCTTCAGACCCAAACCTCTAGGTCAGAAGATCTAACCTCTCTCCTTACCATTCCATACGACCCATTACCTTCTGAACCCATCATCCATGACCAACCCGAGCCCAACCAAACAGAACCACAACCCAGAACGTCTGATCACTCTGCTCCCAGAGCATCAGCACGTCCTGCTGCCAGAACCACGGATACAGACTCTTCCACAGCCTTCACCCCTGTATCCTTCCCAATCAATGTCATTGACTCTCCTCCCTCCAATACCTCTGAATCAATTAGAAAATTCATGGAGGTTAGGAAAGAAAAGGTATCTGCCTTGGAAGAATATTACCTTACCTGTCCAAGCCCTAGGCAATATCCTGGCCCTAGACCTGAACGTCTAGTTGACCCAGATGAACCTATCTTGGCCAATCCTATCCAAGAGGCAGACCCCTTAGTTCAACAAGCTCATCCTGTCCCTGACCAACAAGAGCCCATTCAACCAGACCCTGAACCTGAACAATCAGTGTCTAACCAATCCTCGGTTAGATCACCTCACCCTCTGGTTGAAACTTCAGACCCTCACCGTGGAACCTCTGAACCCAATGCTCCCATAATTAACATTGGTTCTCCACAAGTGGCCTCTGAAGCTCATAGCAGCAATCACCCAGCCTCTCCTAAAACCAACCTCTCCATCATTCCCTATACTCACCTCCAACCCACATCTCTCTCTGAGTGCATCAATATTTTCTATCATGTAGCCTCCTTGAGGCTCCGCAATGTGCACGGTCAGACTGATCTCAGTGAGAATGCTGAACATGTGGCTGATGAGTGGAACAATTTGAGCACTTGGCTAGTGGCTCAGTTTCCAATCATGTTGCAGCTCCTGCATGCAGAGGGAAGTCAGAGGATTGAGGCTGCCAAGCAAAGGTTTGCTAGACGGGTGGCTCTTCATGAACTAGAACAGAGAAATAAGCTTCTTGAAGCTATTGAAGAAGCCAAACGAAAGAAAGAGCAAGCAGAAGAAGCTGCACGTCAAGCAGCAGCTCAGGCTGAACAAGCCAGACTTGAGGCAGAGCGTCTTGAAGCTGAGGCTGAGGCAGAGCGACTTGCACCAGTTATGTTTACTCCTGCTACTTCTGCTTCCATTCCAGAACCTCAAGCTGCTCAGAACGTTCCTTCCAGCTCTACTCAGACAAGCTCATCCAGACTCGACCTCATGGAACAACGTCTTGACACTCATGAATCCATGCTGATTGAGATGAAGCAAATGATGATGGAACTTCTGCGACGCACTGACAAACCTTAGTCTTAGGATCTCTTCTTTTTCTTCTTTCGTTTCCTTTGTTTTCCTTTTTGTTAAACTCTGTTTCCTTTTTTATTTACTTATTTTCATTTGTTCGTTTGTGATTCTATCTGCATATATCTATATATATTTGTGTCACATATGTTTGCAAAACTTGTTTTATTCATAATTGTTCTATGTTCACATCATAATTCTTTCCATCATACATTATTCCCTACATCTAGAATGAAGGATCCTTCCTCATTCTTCTGCATTCTTGGCGCTGCTCCACTCTTTCCTTCTCCAGACGATCCAGTGTATACTCTATGTTGCCGAGTTTGATGCTCAGCTCATCTCTCTCTAGACTATCTTCTGTCATCTTGAGTCTCTTTTCCACAGTCTCCTTCTCTTCCAGCAGATTCAGCTCCCGCTGGCAAAGCTCCTGAATCTCCTCCACGAAGCAGAGGAACTCCTTCAGATCTTTCTCCATCTCTAGACCAAGATCTTCTTCCAGCAGTGTCTTCGTCAGCTCTTGTATGGTCTTTGTACCATCGGGATGCCTAATATTGAGGAACATATCTTCCTCAAAAGCCTTCCTTCTGAGCTCTTCTAATGTCGTTCTGTATGATGCCATTTTTTTTTCTTACTGAAAATTATTCGAGGTGTGAAGCTTACCTTTCTCTCCAACGTTTTTTATAGGCTTCACTTTCTCTCTGAAAGTTAATGCTCCTACAGTTTCTCGAGGTTAAGTTCTTGGTAACTGACCCTTCTATTTACTCACTTGACCGGTGGTAAACGTTCATCCCTTGCATTAACTCTTCTATTTATTTTCGCCTAACTCTGATTCTTGCATCATTTTCATTTTCTTTCAACTTAGACCTTCTCTAAGGGGGAGTACCTTGTACTTCAAGCTAAGTTTTTCACACCCCAAGCTTTTTGCTTATGACAAAAAGGGGGAGTACACCCAGTTTTTGATGTGTAAGATGTGTTAGTGTGACTTATTTTTCTTTTGGATAATTTAAGAGTTCCACCTTCATGACCATAGATGTGTCACTGGGCAAATACAAGGAATACATTTCACTTCTTCTGAAGTGATTCTAAGTTGACTCTGATACCCAAGACTCTGATACCTTGTCCATGACTCTGATCAATTATGCGCTCTGATTATTCGTTTTTCATCTATGTCATAAGCTTTTCACTCTGAACTCTTATATGTTTTAGCTCAGAATCTAGACTTTACTAACGTTTTCATCAAGTATTAGATTCAGGGGGAGCTAAGCTCAGAATCAAGCAGTGACTTGAATTCAGAATGAGCAAGATAAACTATTCACATCAGGATAAGTCTTATTCTATATCTCTAAACTCTGAGTGAATTCAGTTTAATGTTTAAGAATTGTTCATCAAAAATCTTAGTTTTGTCATCATCAAAAAGGGGGAGATTGTAAGATCAAGTTTTGATCTAGTAGTACAACTCTATGTTTTGATGATTACAAGTTAACCTTTTGATATGAACAATTGTGGTACTCTAACGTGTTTTTCTGAGTGTGCTATTTACAGGCTCTGACCTCAACTCAATCTCACACAAATCAGAAGCACTGTGTATAAAGGGTAACCCAAGCAACGCTTTCGCATTCACCATGTTCAGTATGAACAGTGGAAAAGCTTCAGAAGTTCTGAAGCTACACAAACTCTGATGTGGACTCAGTCGCTAGAAGCTCTGAAGATCCAGAAGTTCTGATAGCCAAGAAACACTGAAGGTTCAGATGTTCTGATGGTGTAGAAGACTCTGAAGATCCAGAAGCTGAATAGTGGAAACTCTGATGTCCAGAAGCAAGAAACTCTGAAGGCCATGTTCTTCCCTCTGAGTTCAGAATCAGAAGATACAATGGTCAGAGGATCTGTGCTTTCCCTCTGACTCTGATCAACCGGCTTCACAAGTTCCAATATGAAGTATTCCCCTGATCAGAAGTCTCCTAGGTTAAAAGGTCAAGTCGCTATCCAAGTACAAAAGCAAGTGTACCTTCCTGACGACCTACCTAACGTTCTCAGCCACAGCAGAAGCTGGATTTTCCAGAACTGCCCTCCAACGGTAGCATTTCCCATGCAACGCTCAACCCTAATCCTTGGAGTATATATAGAGGCTGAAGATTGAAAGAAGCGGCAAGAAGAATAGCAAGAAGCAATACACACGCGCAAGACATATTCAAAAATATTCTAAGCTTTCTTTCATCTTGTAATTTATTTAGTTTACACTCAGCTTATTTAGAAGCAAACCCTTGTAAACACCAACCTCAAACAGTTGTTTGATTTTCCTTAAGGGACCGGGTAGGTCAGTATCCTTAAGAAGACTAAGAGAGTGAATCTTAGTGGTAGTTCCTTTAGGAGATCAAGGTTGATCGGATCCTAGAGAAGACTAAGAGAGTGAATCTTAGTGTGAGCTAAGTCAGTGTAATTGTTAGTCACTTGTAGGTTTCAAGTGCAGTTGTAACTCTTACCTGATTAGTGGATTGCCTTCATTCTAAGAAGGAAGAAATCACCTTAACGGGTGGACTGGAGTAGCTTGAGTGATTTATCAAGTGAACCAGGATAAAATCCTTGTGTGCTTTTCTATCTCTTATCTTTAGCATTTAAGTTCTCGAAAGATTTGTCAAAATCTTTAAGGTGGTAGTTTTGTACTGAAAACGTTATTCAAACCCCCCCTTTCTACCGTTTTTCATACCTTCAACCGTTAATGGTGCGGTTATGCGTTAAAGCTATTGAATCTTGAGCTTTGCTAGATATGAAATTTTAACTTTTTGTGGTAAGATTTGGTGGGTTAAGCTTGGGAAATGCTATTAATGAGTGTGGCGGGGGCTTCCTTTGGTAATTTGAAAAAATGCATTGGTCAAAAGAAGGTTGCTCTGAAAGATTTAAGCTCATGGACCAACCTTAACAGGTGCTGGCCGAAATTAATGGGGTGGAAGGAACAGGAGCTAGATAAACTTTTGGAGTTGGAGGTAATTAAATGTTGTCAACATCAAGGGAAGATCAGTTAAAATACGGTGATAGAAATACTACAAATTTTTCAGAGGAAAGTTCCCAACGATGCAAATGTAATACCATGAAGTGTCTCGTGATCATGTTCAAATCCTCTCTTCTCCATTCACTAAAGAGGAGGCGGTGCAGCTCTCTTTCGAATGCTTCCAACCAAGGCACATGGGAAAGATGATTTACCGACCTTATTTCATTAGGAGATTTAGAATGTTAATGGTGAGGGTGTCACTATTCTATACGTTCATGTGCTTTTTTGTATCCCCAAGTTTTAGAATATTAACTGTGAGGGTGGCACCCGCACAGAGAGGGAGTGGGGAGTGCCTCCTTGCCCCCGCATGCCGCATCCCTCATTTGTCCCCATCCGCATCTGCAATCTAGGTGGAGAGGTGGATTTTTACCACAACCTCGTTCCCCACCTCTGTAGGTCCCCGTGAGGACTCCGAACATGCCGTTATAATTTTTCAAAAATAAATTAAATATATAAATACTTACATGTTTGCAATAAATTTAAAAATCATAAGGGATAGTGCAGCTACACCAAATTTAATACAAATATGTAATTGTTATGAATATTTGGATGCCCATCAGAGTTAGGAGTCCATGGGCCAGGCCCACATGTATACTTGTTCAACACTCTAAACCTAATAGTATAAATACAAGGGAGTCTGCACCTAGCAGAGCATCCTCATCACATTATTCTATATCTCTTGTTCCTCTATTCTCCTCTCTTATTTACTTGCTTACTCTTTATTCATAACACGTTATCAGCACGATAGTCTCTCCATAAAATTCTCAATTCCTAAGTGAAAGAGTAAGTACCACTTCCAGAGTAAGTACCACATCCATGTGGAAGGTTATAATTTTACAATTTTTCTTCTTCTTTTTTCTTCTCCTTCTTCTTCGAATCATTTATCTATGAGTCAAAAGAATAAGCATGAATCCTGAAGATTCATAGCCTTACAGTCCATAAGCACTGTATTATTTTGCATGAATCAGAAAGATTCATAGCTTTACAGTCCAGAAGCACTGTAATTGAATTATTTTGCATGAATCAGAAAGATTCATAGACTTACAGTCCAGAAGCACTGTAATTGAATTATTTTGCATGAATCAAGAAGATTCATAGCCTTACAGTCCAGAAGCACTGTAATTGAATTATTTTGCATGAATCAGGAAGATTCATAGCCTTACAGTCCAGAAGCACTGTAATTGAATTATTTTGCATGAATCAAGAAGATTCATAGCCTTACAGTCCAGAAGCACTGTAATTGAATTATTTTGCATGAATCAGGAAGATTCATAGCCTTACAGTCCAGAAGCACTGTAATTGAATTATTTTGCATGAATCAGGAAGATTCATAGCCTTACAGTCCAGAAGCACTGTAATTGAATTATTTATGCATGAATCAGGAAGATTCATGGCTTACTCTGTACTGTAATTGAATTATTTATGCATGAATCAGGAAGGTTCATGACTTACTCTATATTGTAATTGAATTATTTATGCATGAATCAGGAAGATTCATAACCATACAGTCCTGAAGTACTGGAATGAAATCATTATAAGCCTACGTAGAAAATCACTTTTACGATGATTGGTCATAAGTCATGATAATTATTTATCTTATGCTCTTTTCCTAAATCAATCACCCTATTGATTAACCTTATTATCTATTTTCCAAATTAAATAAATTAAAAAGCAATCATATATATATTCTTCTAAAGGTTACCGTGTGGCTGTTTTATATGTGTGGTGCAAATCAATTTTTTCTAAAATTGTGCTATTTATTTGAAGCAAATTGGATATTGATTTAAAAACCAGTTTCGTAACAATCTTTGAAAATATTGTTTCCATGATGATTAGATTGTGATACCAAGTAACAAATTGAATACATATTTCATCATTATCATCAAAACAGTTTCGGAATATATGTGCCTAACCAATAACAAATCAATTTCAGTTATTAAAAGATAGATTTTTTTATTCCAATATATGCTGAATATATATATATTTTTTCATTATAATAATTTCATTTTTCTTGTTATTCATAGTTAAAAAAGTCCAACCTAGCAAAGCTTGAATTCATGGCTCTAGATATCACTGGAGTTCCTTCTTTTATCATAAAGGAATATTTAAACAAACTTGGCTATTTCAAATAAACAAAAGAAGAAGATCATATAGTCATTTGTCAATATCTACATTATAGTTCTTGAAGAACTATATCGCTATCATTATAAATGATCAAGTTGATTGAAAGATATGTGTCTATCATGTAAGCTACAGAAGTAGCTATATTAAGGAAGGATTGAGATATTCCCTGAAGTGAATATTTCAACAAACATGACAAAAGTTGTGATCATTTAGATCAATGCATGGTTAAATATCCCTGAAGAACATCCAATGACATATATGGTATTGTTTCACGAAATGAAACTTTTGTGGTGGCTCTCTAGAAGATGCCTATGAAATTTCAAAGTAATATTTTAAAATGGATCATTGACACTATTGAACAGATCCATAGATCAATAATATTATATTTTTGCAAGAAACAACTCAGATGCAGTTGCAATCATAGAAGTGGTATTTGAATCAATGGTTAATGTGACCATGATAATGACTCCCCATATCGAAAGTCTTCTTGACACAATGTAGTGGTCATGCGACGTGTCCTATTGACACGGTGATGAAGCGAATTGCAGTGCAATTGCTAATAGTTTGTTGAGGGGGAGCATAATAATATGGTTGTGACTCACACTTAGGGGGAGAATGTTGAGAATTGAAGTGTGAGTTAGAGTCTCACATTGGCGCATGATCTCATGCTTTGTGCTCCATTTATCTTCCCCTAAATTGGTATCAAAGTATAGAAAGATAAGGAGCAATATAAACACTGTTGTTGATCAGTAGTAATTTAGACATGTGAAGATGTCAAACTCATTAAGCTTTTCCATGCGATAAATATGAGTTAAAGGAAAATATTAGATGCAATGTTCATCTTGTGACACAATTGTCATGTATACATATTCCTTATTAATTTGAAAGTCTTTGAAGACTTTATTTACATCTTATTGATGTAACGATAAACTATGAGTTGAAAATATCAAAATCCTTGAAGGATTTAAAATGCCAGAAATTTTTACTTCAAACATTGAAGTATTATTTTGAATGATAAAGTTCTATATATGGAACAAATTGAATGTGATTGGCATGCATGGCCGGTTAAACCATCCCGAGTCTTATGATGCGAAAGTATATGAATTCATATGAGTACCCATCGAAGAACCTAAAGATTCTTCAATATAATGAATTCTTATATCTTGTTCTCATTACCAATTAATAATTGGTAAAATATATGGGTTTGAATCCCGCATACTCTTGAGTATATTAGATGCGATACATGTGCACGTATTCACTCTTTTTATGGGTCATTTAAGTATTTCATAAATTTATCGATGCATCGGCTAAATGACCAAATATATGTCATCAACTCTCAATATTGATAGAGTGAAAATTCCAACCTTGATCAAGTTGGTAAATGACACGATTTTGAATATCTAGTTGCACATGTTCGTATTCAAATGATCTAGCTGAGTTGTTAAGTTAAATGCCTCCTATTTATAGCTAGACAGTTACATATGAGAACAAATATCCTTATTTATGGATATGTGATTTTGCAATTAGCAGCATTGACACGCATCAAGCCAACAATTCATTAGAATTCTCCCCATTGCAATCGGTTCATGGTCAGGAACCTAATATCTCTCATCTAAGAATTTTCTATGTGCGTTATATATTTTGAATTGCTCCACCACAACGCACTAAGGTGGGACCACAAGGAAAGCTGAGATTATGTAATCAATTTGAGCCATTACCGATAGATATTTCATATCTTCCTTGTTGTTTCTCAGCATTAGGGGGAGAGGAAATTAAGCAGCTCTGAAAATTTGTAAAGAATGCATATGTATACTCGCACTATGAACCATAAGTTCAAAAGATGCATTCTCTGACCTAAAAGGAATTATTAAATTCCTTATTTGCTGCAAATACCCTTCTCTAACTTAATATCCCAGTTGAAAAATTTATTATTAGACTAAGGCATGTCTAAAACTTGGTTCAAAAAGATATATCCTAGAGAAGGAAGATGGTCTTGTTGAGGAGGCAAACTATCTTGGAAAGTGTAAAGACTACAAAAATGTTTATTCCTCCTGAAGAGGTCAGGTACCTGTAATTATTTATTTAAGAGATCTCATATGATTATGTCTCTACAAGTTAACACAAGGAACCAAGAACATGAAGAATTGTCGATATGGTGAAGTAGCGATCAATATTAGAAATATGTGCGAGAATCTTGAACCCGAAAATGAATGGGTGTGATTGGCCATAAATAGAAAGAAGCAATTCATTTGCTGAATTTAAGGGTCTTTGGACCTCATATCTATACCCTAAAGGTATAAAGACGATAAGGCTTAAAGAGTCTTTGTAGTAAAGTGAAATAATGTTGTCATATTTAAGACAAACAAGTGACAATCGTGGTGGATACTTGGAGTTACAACTTATTGGTATGGCTCACTTGAGATTAATATCTCTATAAAACTCCTTGAAGATTGTAAGATGCCTAAAGCACACAATTCATGTTCTCAACAATGAACAAATTACTAGATTGAGGCAATCTAGATGATTATTTTCTTAAGGACGGTCACAAAATGATCCAACAAACTCATGCATATTTATGATGAGATATGAGACTGTTTATGTCATAATTAATGTTTATGACAATGATTTATTGAGACTCTAGAAGAGCTCACAAAAGCTGTAGATTTGCTAAAGAAAGAATTTGAGATAAAAGAGTTGAGAATGAAACTTTTGTCTAGCCTTATCAATTGAGTATCTAAAGGATGAGGTATTTATGTACCAAAGGACTTATATTGCAAAGGTACTAAACGGATTCTATATGGACAAATCATGTCCACTGTATACTCTATTGATTTTAAGGTCATTAAATGTAAATAAAGATCATTTTAGACCTTGAGAAAAGAATGAAGAATTACTTGATCCTGAAGTACCATATCTTAGTGCTATCAAAGCATTATTGTATCTTGCTAGTCATACTCGACTTGATATATCATTTGCTATTAACTTATTAGCAAGATATAGTTCTTCACCTACACAAAGACATTGGTATGGAAAACAAGTGTTTCGTTATCTTAAAGGCACATTAGATATGAGTTTATTTTTTCCCTTTATGTCCAAGCTTAATCTAATTGGTTATGCAGATGCTGGATATTTGTCTAAATATCTCAAACAGGTTACTTGTTTACATGTGGAGGAACAACCATTTCATGGAGATCTGTGAAAGAAACTATGATAGCCACCTCAGCTAACCTTGCAGGAATATTAGCATTACATGAGGCAAGACGAGAATACGTTTGGCTGAGATTCGTGATTCAATGCGTACTTGATATTGGTGATTTGTCCTCTTGAAAGATGCCGCCAACAACTATATATGAAGATAATACTACATGCACTACTCAATCAAAAGAAGGATACATCATGGGAGATGGACAAAGCAAATATCATCGGAGCTTTTCTTCACTCATGATCTACAAAATAATGGTGACATAGACATCCAACAAATTCGTTCAAGTGATAATTTGGCAGACTTATTTACGAAGACTCTTCCAACTACAACATATGAAAAGCTTGTGCAGAATGTGGGAGTTCGTCGGCTTAAAGATTTCAATTAAAATGCATTGTACTCTTTTTTCCTTAACCATGTTTTTTCCCATTGGGTTTTTCATGGTAGGGTTTTTAATGAGGCAATGTACAAAGACGAACTATAGAATGATGTACTCTTTTTCCTTCACTAGGTTTTTATCCCACACTGGGTTTTTCCTAGTAAGGTTTTAATGAGGCACATTCTTAAGGGATGGTCATCCAAGGGGGAGTGTTATGAATATTTGGATGCCCATCAGAGTTAGGAGTCCATGGGCCAGGCTCACATGTATACTTGTTCAACACTCTAAACCTAATAGTATAAATACAAGGGAGTCTGCACCTAGCAGAGCATCCTCATCACATTATTCTATATCTCTTGTTCCTCTATTCTCCTCTCTTATTTACTTGCTTACTCTTTATTCATAACAGTAATAAATTTCAAATGACATTAAATGAAATTCATCACAAAACAACATGTGAAGTCTATAAAATAGGCAAATCAAAATATAAAGTTCATCGTTCAACTCATTTAAAATGTGAAGTCTAGTACTTAAAATATTTCCTTAAGCATTCAACTCAACCAAAAAATGTGAAGCTTTCATTATAAGCAATTCTATAATCATATTGAGGATGACTCTATTGACTCCAGGAGTAAGTTAAAAAACCTACTCCCAATCTGGACCATTGATTTTATTATAAAATAAAGGGTGAGATGAGATTTGAACCTTATAGTCTCTCATGTGACCCCTTGCTAGTTTCCTTCTTCATTGTTTCCTGAAAACGTTGAGCCTCACCAATTCACCGTTTTCTCATTTGCTCGTTCACCAATTGTCGAATCCTGAAGCAATCCATCTTTGCTCTACCTCAATCTGAAGCCTCACCTATTCACCGATCTACCTCAACCGTAACTATGTTGGGATTTATACTTAGGATCATGACAATTTCATTTTATACATATAGGTTTTCCTACAATAAAAAAATGTAATTAAGTTCTTCCCACCCTTGTTCTTCGATATAATTTCAAGCTAATGGTTCATTTCCTCTGTACGTTTAATTTTTTAGCCATATTTCCGTCAATTTGTATTCAAATATGATAACAAGAATTTGATCCCCTTTATCAATTAAATCAATTGGAGAAATCATAGCTTGGAGCCTCACACTGTGCTAACTAGACCAGTTCATGTTTTGTGAAGATTAACGAGAGCCCCATATTCGATTGTTGTGTTCCATGTTGACTGTGTTCTCGCAAACTTGGGGAAGATTAATTGAAGGAATCACGTGAGGTGTAATTAACTATTAATCAGCTAGGGGTTGTTCCATTAGGATCTGATGAGGATGCCATTCAGAGGTTTGTTGACCACCTCATTGCTAACCATCCGAGACTTTACGGAGATCCTTAGCGGGGTTGCTAGTTTAGGCTGTTCTTTCAAGGCTTTCTCCTGCTTTTCCTGGTTTTTTTGCGGGTTTTTTTGCTGGAGGTGTCGTTTCCCTTTTGGCTTTCTAGGTTGTTTTTGTTGGGGTTGTGGTGTTTTGGGGCTTTTTGTGTCGCTTTGCGTCCTCTAGGGGTCTTTTTGCTGCTGATGCATCCACAGGTTGTTTGTAATCTCTGTTTGAGTGTAGCTCTCAAACTTTTGCTAATATGCTAATATATTTTCTCCTTTCTAAAAAAATAATTAACTATTAATCATAACCTCTAGTTTTTTATAAAATGGATGGTTAGGATTATGAGTAACTTTGGAGAGTTACTCTTGGAGTAAATGGAGTCATCCTCATATTTATATTTGCAAAAATATTATTATACGTTCACTTACACATACGAGATGAGACCCCCACAGGACAAGGAAAGTGATCATCATCCCCTTGGCTGAATTTTTATCGAAGGAGTTTTCATCTCCATATCACCCTAACCCGGAGGAAAATTTCTCGAGGCCAAAGCCCCAAGCGAGGAAATCCCCATGAGGATCTCATCTTTAAGTAGAAATTTTCATTCATAGTTTCTCTAAGAGAAATTACAACAAAAAATTAATCCAAAATTATTGTATTATTATTATTATTATAAAATATTAATACTATTCAACTATTAACCCAATGAGAAAAAAGATGATGCACCGACAGTGTAAAGTTTTTTTTCACCATCAACCAATCAGATTGTAATGATCTGCCACGTCAATTAATGAAATTAAATAAAAAAAAACAGATTTTCTCACATTCTTGAAATCTGATTAGTTGACTGTGTAAAACAACTTTAACCGTCAGTGCATAGAAATTAAACTCTAATGCAATTACACAACCACTTACCGGTGTTTAATGGATAGTTATATTCATTCACATTAATATTAATATCTTTACTAAAAACATTACAAAGAGCATTTACCTTTTATTTTTAATCAATAAAAAATATTTTTATATAATTTTATTTTAAGGAAATTCAAGGACAATAGGGAGGCGCTTGTCCCGGGCCTCCAAAATACAAGATAGGTTCTTGTCCATATTTAGCCTCATTTAAGATATTGTAGCAATAGGGTTCTGGAGCGTTTGTGTTTACATGACTAGGGTACTTAAGTTGTTGTGAGTAATCCTTAATTCTCAAATTGCGCATGAAGCATGCGCTCCCCCAACGATTTTCTGCACTCTCTCCGCTCCCCATAGCGGTTCTTGTGTGTGGTCTTTTCTTTACCATCGGACTGTACACTTGTCCACCCCACTCAACCGCTATTGCACTATGGCTCAACCCAGCAGCACCGAATAATTTCGCAGGCCAATAACCCACAGGCGTATTGTGGCCCACTCTAAGCCACCAATTTCCTGAGTCATCCTGAATTTGGCCACCAATAAATAATAGTTAATATAATAGTTGATGTTAAAATATAATCGTGATAAATTAATTAATTTTTAGAGAAGTACAAAACATGTTTAAAACAATTTATAGCATATGAATAAGTATAAAAAAAATACATGAGCATTACCCAAAACATTCCAATGTTGATCTCATATTGTTGACCGCGTTTGGATGAAATATGGGCTAAGGCAGCACCAAGACTTACTTGCCCTGTTTGCACAAATCCAGGGCAAGTAACATCAAAGCAACCTGTTGACTTGTATGAATCCGTCTGCACAACACAAATTATCAAACCAAAAATCAATGTTAGTTTGATTTCATCCTCCAAAATTTGTAGGTTAAAAATTAAGCAATAATATTATTTAAGAAGAAAGACCATTAAGAAAAATGAATAATGCTTCAATTAATAAAGTACTTACAGTCCAATAAGCAAACAATCGAGTGGCTTTATCACCATACAACTTTGGATTCACCTAGACCGTAATATACAGAGAGAATTTGTTAAGTGCGTGATCATTTGTAATACTTCACATTAATTTAGTGTGTGTCCTTAAGGCACATCAGGTGATAATTAAAGTGTTTATCGTAAAAGATAGGAATACTAAATTGTAATTGTTCAACCATACATGAGTGGTTGATATAAAAAAGGGTAGTGGTCGCATTACTTTATAAAACTATTCATAGTGAAATCTAATGATTAAGATTCATCTCTAATGATTGCAAGTCCACTCACCTAATACGTACGTTAGAAATCACATGACATTATGTTTTAACCTTGACCATTTATAGTTCAATCAAATGGTTAAGATTTACTGCTTTCATCTCTCATAATATACACTTTCCTCACTTGCTATGTTACACCACACACACACACACACACACACATATGATGTATCTCATGAGAATAAATTACGACAATTAGATCTAATCATGAACGATCTAGATTAAAATAAATTAATAGTCATGTGGTCACTTAAAAAAACCATGTGACTTTTTAAAACAAATTAATAGTCATACACATTATATATGCAAAATCATATATTGGTAGGAATATATAAAAGGTGTTGTTAACTTTTGTTGTTGTTGAAATTAAGGTATGGTTGATTTGGAATTGTAAGTAGTGAGTGTAAACTAACCACCCAGCCTGCTTCAACACTTTGCAAAAACTGAGGACCATTGTTAGCCAAAAGCCAAATTTGAGCAGTGGTGTAATCATTTGGTAGATCAACACTTGGATTCCAAACGTTAATATCTGCTTCTGCACCTATGTAATTGTATCCCACTGTAAAAAGATATGTTTGCTGCATGCCATATCACAATTAGTTCGCTACATTAAATCAAAATATATCTCGTGTGTATAATTATAAAGTATGTATGTACCGAGCGATTTTCTGGAATGTATGTGTTGGAGCCATTGAATTCATGGGAATTAGAGTTTGTGGTGTTTGTTGAATTTATGAAATGTATTGGGGGTTTTCGACCAAAGAGTTCCAAAGAAGTTGCTCTTAGTAAGTCCTCTTTTCGAATTCGGCGAATGGGAACAGTTCCTTCTGGACAGCTTCCACTTTTCTGCCATGTTTGGAACACTTGAAATGTGCTAGAGTTATGGGAATCTAGAAGGAAATCAGGGACTTTCTGCATGGTTCATTAGTCAATGATGCACAATCTGTCAGTTTAAGATGAATATTGAGATGAAATTAAATAATAACAGTGACATTTTTTTATGAATTCTAAGGTTCCACCAGCACTATGATCCTTTGGTCAAAAGTTGAATAATTATTTGAAAATTACGTGTGCATACTAAAAGGTAATAAATTCAATACAACCAATTTCTTGTCTAGTCACTACAGTCAATGCTTCTCGATAGTTTGATAAAAATCTAACGATTTAAATTTAAAAAACATGTTTTAGATGTAATTTGTTAAGCTCGAAAGCTAAACCTAATATTATGGTTGAAATCTCATAATTTCAATGACAGCACCCATGATTAACTCCCCTTAACCCGAATGTCCTAAAAGTACACTAAATCATTTAGTGACCCATGCTGACCAAGAAACCAATTTAAAGTTACAGATGAACTTAGCTATAAACTTTATTATTTTATTCTAAAAACATATGGAGCTTTTAAGGACACAAACAAGTCTAACATTTTTATTCCTCTTGTAAGAAGAAAAACAAGTCTAACATTTAAGACACTATCACACAATGTTGACATTTGTGACATGAAGTTAATTATAAATGCATGTGTTGCAACTTTTCCAGCATGAAATGAAAGCAAATTTAATGAATTGAGTAATTTATGCCTTTTAACATATTTGTAATTTTAAGGCAAAACTAAAGTTTTATTAGAAGAGTTTAATTGACATGTATCATAAGTGTAAAACAGTTTTACACTGATAATTAACTAATCACAGTGTGTCATGTAGGTAGAAAATAATTATTATTTAAAATAAAATGAAGATATATTTTATGATTTGAAGAATTTAATTAATTGACTATGTAAAATTTATTTATATATAGCTAGAATGGCTATGTTTGGAATTTCCAAAATATTATAATTTTTTAACAAGTTTTTTTTGTGTGCCCATAATTTACAACTCTTATTGAATATAAGCATAGAAATGAATCACCTTTTACTAAAAATTGTTACCACATGGACACCACACTTTTTACAATCATAGTTACGCACCTGAATGGTGTGGTACTTCAATGCAGGATGGTTGAAAGCATGTTGTTTGTAAATGTTGATGCAGTCAATAATATCTCCATCTTCACTCTGAAAAAAGAAAAATAAAGTAAGGTTTATATTCAAGTATAACAATTTGAATTCAATTTATCGATAACATTTTTATTATTAAAAGTTGAATCATTTTTTTTTATCAAAAAGTGAATCATATTTATATCTTCAATATATTAAATACCATTTGGTTAAATATTTCACATTAATAATTTAGATTTAAATTGGAAACCATTGAATATCTTTTGGTGCATATTACAATGTTAAGAGAACGGAAAAACTATTTTTTTCAACAAAAAAAAGACCGTGACAAAGATAATATAGGCTCCTTAAAATTAAATACTTTTACTTTGGAGTTTTCTAAGTCATTCACAAGTATGATTTAACCTCATTCTTGTGCACCAATATATGATCATTTCTGTATATAAATAAAAGTTATGAAGCTCTTTACTCACTTCATAAATTTTATTAGTCCGGATAAGATTGATTTGAATCACACCTATGTGTGATTTAAAAAACCCAATTTTATTTTATGTAAACTTTAACACAAACACATTCTAAGAGATTATTAAAAGATAGTATTTTCCAAAAATACTGCAAAATTTATTAAAACATTATAAAAAAAATTACAACTGAAAATTTTACTATTGAATTGTTTACTCAATTATATGAGGATTTAATTTTTGTTCGATAAAATATTTTTTATAATTATAAAAATATAATTTCTCACTCCATAGGCTTGACTTTCAGAAAAATGAATTTTATTTTTTATTTTTTTAAACGAAATAAATGATAAGTTATCTTCAATATTTTTTTAAAATATTTAAAACATTTAATCTTGAAATATTTACTCAATATTTGTTTTTTTAAAAGAAACAAATTATTTGAGGACTTTGAAAAGAGTGAGAAAAATGCAAAATCTGAAATCATAACAATTATAAAAAGGTCGGGGTGCGGAGTTGAATACCTTAATTGTTTTTACCGCAGGTTTGTTAAGGAGCTTCAGTTTGGCTTCAATTTCTCTTTCTAAAGATGATGATGCTCTTCCTTCAACTTTGAATTTTAATTGGTTACAAGAGGAAAACAACGCGCAAAGCAACACAAATACAACCTTAAAAATTCTCATTCTCTGAACCCTTCAACTCTCACTCACTAAACTGAGAGTCATGCAAAAGGAAAAATAACATTAAGCTTTATACAAGATACTTGCACAAAGAAATGGCATGGAAACTAGTGGATGTTTTTAATGCATTTATTATAGAATTTATAATTTTGTGTATATAAATATTTATATATTATTTTATTGGTCATATCTATTTATTTATTTATTAATTAATAATAGCAAGTTTGACTCTATTATAGCACTTGTAAATCATTTTTTATATTATTTTTAATACATAACTTAATACTCTTTCCGTTTCATATTAAATGTTCGCTTAGACAAAACAATTAGTTCCTTTATATATGTATGTCCACATAAAATTTAAATGGAACACTAGTTAATGTTTTCCCATAAATAGAGTATTATGTTTTTAAAAGTCAAATTATTAATTACATTTATTAATATCTATTTTTTTAAAATTTATGGGAATGTAATATGAAACGAAAAAAGTACTTCCTCGTTCCTATTTAACTGTCCACTTTGAGTGGAGGCACACATAATAATGGTGTGATTAATTTTGTTAATTTTTAGAAAAAGTGAGGATTATTTTTCTATTTTACCCTTTAAAGTATGTGTTATCTCTCCTCATTTATTGTACTGAAAAGGGCATTTGTTGTAAAAACATCATTTAAGGCTCTCTTGAAATGTTAAGTGGACAGTTAAATAAGAACAAAAAAAATTCTTCAAAGTTGACAGTTAAATATGAACAGAGGGAGTAATAATGTGTATGCATAAGGCGTACCACCATTCTCTCATTCTCTGAACCCTTCAACTCTCACTCACTAATAATGTTTATGCTCCCAAGGAGGGTATTTGGAATCAACGAAAAAACATATGAATATTAAGTAGAGTAATGTCTTCCTTACGATCTGAATATTAAAATGAGTTTTATTGTTAAAATGAACCTCATAAATGAAGAAAAAATTAATTTTTTTAAAGAAGAAGAAATTGGGTCAGTTATAAACCATGAGTCAAATAAAGTAGGATATCAGTAACAAACTTTAATTGACGACAAGGCAAATAAAGTAGAATATAAGTTACAAAGATAACTCTTTTATTAGATATTTGTGACTTCATAATCATGATAATATTTTGATCACGGTAATTAAATTGTGCTGACTTACATCATAAAACATTCTTATTTTTCATGTTTTTTACGTCTTCCATATAATAATGACTTCACTTAGTGTTTGAAAATGTGAAGAGTTTCAAAAAAGAAATTGTGAAGGTTTTTTTAAATATGTGAAGTGATTAATTACTTATGTATTTAAGGAAACAAACTGAGTCCCCGAATGATAGCTCAAGTGGTAAGATCTGGAGGACATATGAGTTGGAGAGAGGAAAGTTCGGAGATCGATCCCTAGAGGGTGTAATTTATCTTTTTGATGTACAAAAAAAACAGAACAGAAAAGATTGGCGAACATAAAAACAGTAGAATCCACTATTGGACACTAACAATCTTACATTTATGATGGTTTTAGAACGCCGAAAAGTGTGTGGGCAATCTAAAACCGTTAGAAAAGTGACGTGTCTCATAGTAGTCGGTACTGTTTTTATGTCTATGAATCATTAAAATTCTGGCACATGCGGACATATGTTCTACCAGATGTCTAAGACATCTTACCAGATGTCTAAGACATCTTGTATAACATAACACACAATATAATGTTCAGTTAAGTAAGTTTAAGAACATAAAAAGCAAACAAGACACTGAAGATTGTTAGCCCAGTTCGGTGCAATGTCACCTACGTCTGGAGGGTTTTCACCTGAGAAAGATAATTCACTATTATAGAGGCAATTGTCCACTTCTTTGTTTTAGTCTTTGAATGTCTTGCAAGATAGGGGCAATTGTCCACTAATTATTTTCAATTTTCCTATCAAACAAAGGGAATGAAAGTAAACCATACGAAAGGGATGTGGACTGAGAGGGCCTGCTTCCACCAGATGCTTGCCCAAAACCCTCAAATAGCATGGCGGGATTGATTGTGTTTGGGTACCTGGCGACTATCAGGGCAATGAAGAGATATTCGTCTGATACGTGGTCCCATGCCAGCTATTAGATTCTTTCCCCTTTTGTCTTATTTGCATAGAGATTTGTGCCTCGTTTGTGAGGCCCAAATGTAAGAATATTCTAGATAAGGACCACACCCACTATAAAAGGGGGTCATCACCTTGTACTAGACACCTTTTTGATCATTAATGAGAATATTTCCTTATTTTACATCCCCTTTCTATCTATGCTCTGCTAGGGTTTACTAAGAATATTCCTTTATCTTTTAAGTATACTTTAGTACGGAAGAGTGGGCCTGGATTTGAATGGTAATTGGGAAGAAGAGCCTCGTGTGGTGAAACATGGAATCAAATCTTTCTTTGAGCAGAAATTTAAATGCCATTATTGGAATCCTCCGAAACTAGATGGGGTACCATTTGATCAGTTAACAGTAAAGACAATTCTCTTTTGATAGCTCATGTGGATAGTGTTGAACTGAAGGAAGCGGTCTGGGCCTGCGATGGGGATAAAAGCCCGGGCCCGGATGGTTATAACTTTAAATTCGTGAAGTCTTTTTGGCATCTTTTGTCTGCAGATGTTCACAGGATGGTAAATGAATTTTTTCAAAATGGGTGCTGGCCCCGTGGCTGCAATTCTTCTTTCATAGTTCTGCTCCCAAAGAAATCAGTTCCATCCGGTTTAAATGATTACAGGCCCATTTCGTTGGTTGGCTGCACTTATAAGATCATCTCTAAAATTCTTGCCAACCGAATCAAACAAGTGCTGCCCCGTGTGATTCATGACAGTCAATTTGCCTTTCTCCCGGGCAGGGGCTTGCTGGACAGTGTTCTTATAGCAAATGAATGGGCCCATGATGCTAAGTGCAAGAAGGTGAAATCTATGGCCTTCAAGGTGGATTTTGAAAAGGCGTACGATTCAGTCTGTTGGGATTTTTTATTTTACATGATGCGGAGACTAAACTTTAGTCTCAAATGGATATCACTAGTACAAAGTTGTCTTGAATCTTCTAGAGTTTATGTACTTGTTAATGGAAGCCTGACCGACAAATTTAGCATGGAATTGGGTCTGCGCCAAGGTGACCCAATGGCTCCATTTCTCTTCTTGATAGTGGCTGAAGGTTTGAACGGTTTGCTGCGACAAGCAGTAAATTTGAACCTGTTTTTTGGTTATCGATTTGGAAATTCTGAAGGGGAGATGGTCTCAATTTTACAATACGCTGATGACACCTTGTTTATCGGGGAAGCTACACGCCTGTTGAAAGAGTTTTTACCACATTACTCTTGAATCTCTTTCAAGACTCAATTGTAGTATAGTAAAGGGTTTTGTCGTATCCACAAGGAGGTGTAATACTTATGTCGTTCAATAGCTAACAAACTCAAATGATGGTTAACAAAGATTGATTGTTTCGGTAACCAAAAAAACATGTAAGTTAACAAAACGATATAAAAGAGGTTTGAAATCAAGAGGAGACAATTGTTGGAATTGGTGTTCACCGATTGACTCAAATGCATTCTAAGATTTCCTACATAAACCATGTACTATGATTAGTTTCATCACATCATATCTTATCTTACTACACGGTCTCCCTGTGCGAAGATTATCGTCCTACTATATTAACCCTCAATCTCTTGATTGATTAATAAAGCAAGAAGCATTAAGCATGGATGTTGGTTTGACTAATGATCTAATCCTATCTCTAGATCTTAGATTCATTAGATGATATTTACCTAGGTAAGATCCGATTAGCTAGTTCTCACTATACTTATCAAATCTATGTTCATGTTCTAGGTGATCAAGCCAAAACAAGCATTAAGAACAAGGTAAAATCATTGAAACATTTCATAGAAACAAGATTCATATATAGAAATCAAAGTGGATACATCAAAGCCCAAAGGCTACAACCAATCCCAACAAAAAGAACTTAGCTATCCATTTTCATGGATGCTTAAAGGCTTACAAGAAGAAACTAGGAAGAGATGACGATCTCGTGCCGACGTCGGCGTGTCTCCAGTTCGGCGGACGGCGCAAGGACCTTAGACTTCCTTCTCCTCTTCTTTCCTGCGTGTTTCCTATTTTTGGGTTGTGTTCTTTCTGTTCTGATTTTCCACTCCCCTTCAAAGTGTGTGTTTGGGCCTTTTATAGAAGATTGCTGTCGAGATTGCTCCAAGTTCGCTTCAAGCATCTTCAGGATAGCTTTCTTCGTGAGGAAGAATTCTTCACCGCCTTACTTCCTTCCTTTTCCGCTTCAAGCAAACTTCAAGCACTCTCCAGAGAAAAAGAACATCTTACTGTAAAATGATTGCTTGAAGCAATCTTGGAGCAGTAAGCAATATCCCTTATGTAATTCCTTTGCTTCAAGCAAGCTTCAAGCTTCAGGAAATCTTTACTTCTGTTAGTCCTTTGCTTCAAGCAAGCTTCAAGCTACAGGCAATCTTTACTTCTGTATTTCCCCTGCTTCAAGCAAGCTTCAAGCATCAAGGAATCAATGCTTTCCTACACAAAATATGGGGATTAAACTAGTATTTGACATAAAATCTAACCTAAAACTAGATTTATAATAAACTACTAAAATGAGGGTTAAATGATATATAAATGAAGCACACACGTCAGATAAGTGCCCAAAATAAGAGTGAAAAGTACGTAAAATTGACACTTATCAACGCCGGAATGTTTTTACTGTAAAATCAATTCTGCGTTGCTTTGAACTTTCCTCCGGTTTGAAGGTAAATTTCAATAAAAGCAAATTGGTGGGAATCTCTGTGGAGGACCGAGAGCTTCAGGTCATGGCTAATATTCTGAATTGTCGAATTTTGGATCTCCCCTATAGCTATTTGGGTCTTCCCGTTGGCGGTAATCCTAGAAGGATTTATTTTTGGGATCCTGTGATTGCTAAACTGAAATGCAGGCTTTCAAATTGGCGCAGTAAGAACTTATCCTTTGGTGGCAGAATCAGTTTAATTAATAGCACTTTGTCCGGTATTCCACTGTATTTCTTATCATTCTTTAAGATGCCCGAAGGTGTGATTAAGACGTGTACTCAGTTAATGAGAAATTTCCTTTGGGGGGGGGGGGATATGACGAACATCACAAGATGGCATGGATTCGATGGGACATAGTGTGCAAGCCGAAGTCTCAAGGGGGGTTGGGCATCCGAAACTTAAGCCTTTTTAACAAGGCTTTGTTGGGAAAGTGGAGATGGCGTTTAATGTCTGAATCTGAAAGTCTTTGGTGCAAGGTTCTTCACTCGAAATATAATTTTTTTGCAGGTAATCTGTCTGATGCAAGGTCGGGTAGAGCTTCATCTTGGTGGAAGGACATTGTTATTTCCTATTGTGATCCTCATGATTCGTGCTGGTTTGATGAGGCCATTTCACGACAAATCAGAGCTGGTAATTCAGTAAGATTTTGGCATGACTCTTGGCTAGGTGATGATTCTCTTGTGGCCCGGTACAGTAGACTTTTCTTGATTTCTGCTCAACCGAATCATCTGGTTAATCAAATGGGATATTGGGAGGATGACTGATGGGTTTGGAATCTGCATTGGGAGCGCCGCCTTGAGCCTTCTGAAGAAATTTTGCTCTCAGATCTTCTCCTTCTCTTAGCACAATTTTCGCCCACTCGTAATTTTGTTGATTCTTGGAGATGGGATGGCGCTGAGGAGTATTCTGTCAAGGCAGCGTATGATTGGCAACACAGATGGGATTTCTCAGAACCTGATATGGTCTTTAACATAATTTGGAAGCTCCCTATTCCTTCAAATATCAAAGCATTCACTTGGAGATTTTTCTGGGATAGATTACAAACTAAAGCCAATCTTAGGAGAAGGGGTATACCACTTGAGGGCAATGCTGTTTTGTGTTCCTTCTGTGCTTTGGAAGAGGAGAATTTATCTCATTTATTCTTCTCTTGTCCATTTTCTTCATCAGTTTGGAATGTCTGTTACACTTGGCTGGGCTTGACACTTGATTTGACTGTAGATAGCAGGTCTCATTTTCTGCAGCACACAAATGGATGTTCGAATTCTAAACAGAGGGCAGGGGCTTGGGCTGTTTGGTGTGCTATTATTTGGTCAATTTGGCTTCATCGGAACGAATCAACCTTCCGCGGGGATCAAGCTGATGTGGAGTCCGTTGTTGTCATGATACAACGTCGTTCCTTTAGTTGGTTATCTGTGCTTGTGAAAGAGTTTTGCAATTCTTTCTTCGAATAGGTTAATGACCCAGGAGAATGTCTCAGGCAATTATAAGCCTTGAACTACTGGGTCCTTTTATGTAGGAACTGTTGGGGGGATCTTTGTATTTTAATCCCTTGCTGGTTTTTCATTTATTTCCTCTATGATGTTCCCTGTACAGCGTTTGACACCTCTGGTGCAGCATCAATGAAATTTAGCCTTTTCAAAAAAAACGGAAGAGGATGGGTGCGCAATTTCTTAAAGTAAGACTATGGTTTCTATGCTTTGTTGTTTCCCATATTTTTTTTTTTTTTTTTGGGTCAAAGTTTCCCATATTAAATAGACACTAATGAGTAATGACTATTGTTTTGGGCCAAACATTAGGTAGGTTCTTGCTGACTTGCTCCTAGTGCAATTTTAATGGGCTTGCTACTGTTGGGCTAGTTCATAATATGGTCTCATGTAAAAAATCAAATTACAAATGAGAGTTTCGACAAAAAAAAAGTTACAAAGTTATTGACCAAAAACAAAAGTTACAAAGCTATTAAAATTGAATTAGATGAAGTTATTTATATTAAACATAAAATAAATTAAATCAAATTTATTATATTAAAAATAAATATAGTGAATATTATTTATATATTCGTTGTTGATTTAAATATTTTATACTACTATTTTGAATTGTAAATTTTTTTTTGTTAGGAAAGAAAGACGTAAAAAATAAACTATACTAAAACATCTTTTGATACAACAAAGCGATCACTTTAGAAGGTGGAAGCCTCCAAATTCGAAATGATAATTCATCCCTTGTTGCATCACAAGACAGAGCATCAACAACTATATTACATCCCATAAGAACATGAGAACGTGTTACCTTCCACTCCCAACTAAACATGACACGAATGCGGAGAAGTCGCATATTGATTCTAAAATGTAGTAACATCAACATTAATTGTAAGCACCTAAACGACGTCCCTGTGGCCAGAAAAACACACAACCTCCTTGTGCCCTAAATCTCAAACATGCTTTAAAGTTTTAACCATTCTTCACCGCTAGAAGTTTCACCAGAAAAGGAGTACCAAACCCAACAAAAAAACATATGGTAAATTTAGTTTAATGTCTATTTTTACATATTTGGTTAGTTTAGTTGAATATTTAATTTTATATTAAAATTTAAATTTAAATTAGGTGGAAATAAAAAATATAGATATGAGGTATTGTGAAACTCAATTAAATGTAAAATAAGAATTTGTTATTAAAACAAAATCTGTATTTTCTTTTTGCACATCGGAAAAATAAATTACACCCTCTAAGGATTGATCCTTGGACCTCTACCATCCAACTTACATGTCTTCTAGCTCTTACCACTTGAGCTATCATTTGGAGACAAAACAAAATCCATATTAGTTATTTATGAATTGCTTATCACTACAAAAAAAAGTGGGCAAATTGCAGCGGTTTTCGCAGCAAATTGTGGCAGTTTAAACGACCACAATTGATTGTAACGACGATGTTGGGTTATGACCTAATATCTGTCGCCACACTATATAGTGGTGGTTTGCTGGAACCACGGTAAATAAACCGTCACAATTTTCCTTTTTTTAATGTATATCCTATGTGACATTTTAGACTAACATTAAGTAATGCTCAATAACCCAAAATAAAAACTGAGGATGAAAATTTTCTTAGCATGACTTATCCCTTTACTCAATGAAAATGAGGAAATAAATTCACAGAGGTAGAATCAGATGCCAGCTGATTAACGACAATAATGCACAAGTGATTACGTAGATTACAATCAAAACCAAGCATGTATTCTAAATGCAGACAAAAGTGGTGGCTTTGTTGACATGTACGATAGGAAAGGGAGAAAAGCAAAAGAGAGGATGTTGAAAAGCCAAACAAATACCACAAAGCCATTTTCCCACTGGCCGATTAGCCTTCAAGCCCGGAACATATCTGAAACCTTATCTCCAACATTTCCATCATTGCCAATTTCTACGCTCATGGCCATCATCAATTCATCATCACAATTCAATCAAATAGGTTACATAGTAGTACACTACTTCATTCATTAAGCAAGTTGTTGAGATTCGATTCTCAACTTTTGTAAGTAAATAAACAAAATATTAATCCGTCTTTTACTACTTAATGAATTGATAATAGAAAGCGGATGATTAGTCTCACAGTTACATCGGGTAAAAAAAAGCACCATTATGAATCTTAATCCTCCTTTAGAATCGAATACCCAATCATGCGAAATTATTTTGGCTAGTGCACTACTCTATCCAACGTGGCACCGTTAATTCATTGACATCTATGAATCTTACTAAATAAAAGGAATCAATGTAAACATGGCCCTTATACTTTAATTTCTTCCCCAACTTGCTATGATAAGACCAAAATATTATATTGGAGAACCTGCATCAATGCCATTCATGTAGGACATTGATCCTTTGATTTTAAGCTATCCTGCATTCTATACTTTCTCTCTAGTTCTTTTCGGTGTCTAATCTAGGACTCCATTTTGGGAAAGAGATCCTGTTGTCTGGTCCAATCCATATTATTCCCAATCATATACTTTGGTTTAAGCAGTGCTTTTGATTGTGTACTGTGCTTAAGTCAATGTCTATATATCTAATCGGGCAAAAGGCTTGTCTGTTTAGAGGCTTACACGACAGATATTTAACTTTATGATATAAATATTTAGTTCAATTAATTAGTTAAGATTGTTTTATGTCCTAAAGTCTATGAAAAAACAAAGTTCATAATTCATATAGCTGATGGTTAATCGCTAATTAGTTCAATTTCTCAATCATGATTCATTGAATTTATTGATTCGTCTGTGGCGCATATCAATCATGTCCTACCAAGTATATTGACATATTGCATTTTTCTTTTAACACTATACATAACATTTGATTCAAAGTTTAACTTATATGCACTTTTTTTAAAAGCAAAAACAATTCCATTGATTAAAAGCAAAGGTTCTTGAATACAACCCATTAGGGAGAACTCATATTACAGCCCTGTTTTGTAAGGAATTCTGCAAATGCATTTCCTTCCCTATACACATGCACAACCCTTAATCCATTCTAGAATATATGTCTGTCTTGACTTAATTCATTTGTTTCTCCTAATCCAAGTGAGTCAACCTGCATGCATCAGTCGTATTGGCTTACTTTTACCCCTCTAATTGGTATCTAATGCTCAGTTTTTTTCCATTTTTTCATTTTTTTATACATTGAAAAGATAAACTACAACCCTCCCGAGTTGATCCATGAACCTCCTCCTCCCCAACTTATATGTTCGGTTCTTACCACTTAAGCTAATTTTCATCTTCTCTTTAATATGTAGTAGACTATTGCCTTAGTTTGTTTTAATTGGTAGCTTTTTACCTCACACCTTGTGTGAAATCTATTACTTTCATCAATGCATATTGGTCTAAAACAAATTGGTGAGAAAAGCTTAGTAGGTAATTTGGCGTTATGTTTTCTGGCATATTTGACTAAGTTGCAATATATTATGTTTTACCACTTCTTGAACATCATATTCCTATTTGGTGTTATGATTTATTGACACATTATTTTTTCTCCATTATCTCATTTTTACTCTCTTTTTATTTTTATATTTCATTTTTATTCCTATCATCTCACCCACAATATATACCTCACATTTCTTCTTTTTTTCTTCTACTTATATCTCAACGTGGAAGTGCGCTTTATTAGTAAACAAAATTGTTGTTACTTTTGGTTGTCTTGCATTTTGTCAAAAACAAACTGGTGTCGAAGCAGATGTTGTGACATCTGCCCGCGTGTAGCACAAGACATTAGTCCCTTACTTGGTGTGTTTATGTGTGCCCTAGTGAATCTCGTGAAGATTTGTTTTGTGGTTACTTACGGTTTAAGTAGTTGTATCTTGATTATTTATTGTGGGCTGGTTTATTTGTTGAAACAATCTCTGATTGAAAATTTGTTTCTATTGTTTTAATGGTGATTTGATTTGTAACGCAATCATAATCTTGGAAGATTGTGTTTTGATTTGATGTTGTTGGACTGCTTGCTTCAGCCTCTGAAAACTCTAGTGTGGCTGTTGAAGCATATAAATAGGAAGACCTAAAACGTGAAGACTGACTGAAAGACAGAGAGAAAAGATCAAGTGTTTTAGGATTGTTATTTGTCTTAGTCCATGTTTCGTTGTGAACAAACCTTGCTCACTGATTCTATAAAGCAAGGTTGTGTTCTGTGTTTGTTGAGTGTTAAACTCTGATTGTTGTTGTTCTTACCAATCACTGTGGCAGTGATTGAGAGAAAGTGAGAGAGACTCTCATACTTAGGGGGAGATACTAAGTAGAAATACACTAGGTAGATTAGGAACAGAACTATGAGTTGTGGTGTTCATGAGTGTCTGTAGTTCCTATGTCTTGAGATAGTGGATTTTGTTTCTTTGGGTGAAAACCCTCCAGACGTAGGTGAAGTTTCACCGAACTGGGTTAACAACTTTTGTGTTGTGTTTTGTTTCTTTTATGCTTTTGTTGTTTACTGTTAATATATTGTCGAGCATGTTGTTCCAACATCACGTAGAACATCTGCCATACGGAAACTAGAATTTCAAAAACTTTATTGTATACACTCCTAGAAAGATTTTAGAAAATTTGGCTGGTAAGAACTTTAAGACTATCTAAGAACTAAATTCAACTAACAAAAGAAAAATTTGGAGCAAATAATATCATTTTCTGCATACCCCATTCCTCCAGAGTTTAGTTTCTATATATATATATATATATATATATATGGTATAAGCATGGAACCAGTTGAAAAAAGGGATATTTTGTTGGACGAGTTCAAAAAACCTATAGAATCGCTCTTCGATATTTTTTCTATTTTGGCCTTGGTAGTTTCTGAAGAACCATTCTCTTTGAGGAGTCCATTCCTCGGAATAGAAATCTTTTCTAAGAGATTCTTTATCAATAGTGAACTCTATGTTGATTGCTCCAAAGAAATTTGGGGTTTCAATGGAGGAGTAAGTTTGGGATAAAGTAGATCTCTGGTCATCATTATCCATTCGCAGGTGCCTCTTCAGAGGAAGGTTTATTGAAAAGCCTCCAAGTTGCCCTTCAAATACTACAAAATAATTCAAAAGACAATCAAGCATCTTCTTCAAAGGACCCTTTGCAGAAAAAAGAAAAGCATCGGATACCCTCTCAATCAGAATCTGACGCCAGTTTTGTCCCAGACAGCCTGGAAGACAGTGAAGAAGATCTCCTTTGATTTTCATCTCAATAATTGTATTTTTTACTGTAGCAAAGTTGAATTTTTTACTGTAGCAAAGTTGACTTTTCACTGTAGTTAGTACCGAATAGTTCCTGTCGATAACCAGAACTATTCAAACAATGTTTGTATTTTTCCTATAAATAGAGAGCCCCTCTTATGTTAGAGGGCACACTTTAGACGGAGAGAGATAGTCAGATCCTAGAGAGATAAACTGTAAGTCTTATCTCTTCTTGCTTTCTCTTTTCAATTCGTTTCAGTTTTTCAATCTGTTTCTGTAATTTCAAGTACTTTTCAGTTTTCAATAATATCAATCTTATGCAATCTTGTTTAATGGACGGCTAAGCCTCCTGCTTTATTTTATTCTGTCAATGGAAGGTTGCGCCTCCTTTTAATTTATTTACTTACTGCGCTTTTTATTATTCCAGTCAATCTTTATATTCTACAGTCTGGCTGCATCCTACTTCTCTTACTAGCTTTAATTCTAACCCCTTAAATCTGCTTCCGAACCCCTCTTGGTACCACAGCCTGGTTAGTTGTCATGTTAATTGTCATATAAGGGAAGAGTTGAGTCTATCATGAAGGGGCTTTATGAGGTTGCTGATCTGTGGGCAGAAATCAGCAACGTAATTGAGGCAACCCAAAAACCTTTGTAATTGAGTTTTATCATTAATTTGATCAGGGAATTTGTCTGTAAATTCAATGGCACGATTGATAGGAATTATAGTTCCTTGGTGGATATTGTGTCCAAGGAATCTGATTCTAGTTTGGAAGAGACTAATCTTTGATCTGGAAACAGCAAGACCATTTTTCTTGATAATGGAAATGAAAATGCTGATATGTTTGAAATGTTGATCAATGGATTGGGAGAAGACCAGAACATCATCAATGTAGACAATTGTAAATTTTGAATAAGGATTAAAAATATCATTCATGATCTTTTGAAATTCGGAAGGGGCGTTATATATATATATATATATAACTAGATTCCTGAAATTTTGGGAATGATCAATAAGTGGCATGATCGTCACTCAACATTGACGTGAACTACGATGGTTGCTCCAATGCCTTCTCTTCCTAGCGTTTGGTCTCAACTAGATGGGGACGTGGTGAAAGTCGATTTTGACACTTCACTTTTTTCTATAGGCTGGTAGGCGTACGATTCGTTGCTCGTTATGGTGATGGTATGGTTTTGGCTTCAGTGACATCTACCCCGATGGAGGCTCTCCCTTTAGTGATTGTGGAGGCATTGAGCTTGCGATGTGCTCTTAGGCCCCGTTTGGAAACACAGTTTAATTAAGCGCTTATGGTATAAGCGCTTATGACATAAGCGCTTATTATTCATAAGATATTTTAAATTTTTTATTGAAATAAATCGAAAATAAGCTATCCTGAATAGCTTATGAAAATAAGTTCAAAACAGCTTATGGTAGATCATAAGCTGTCTGCATAAGCTCTCCCAAACACTGACATAAGAGTTTATGCTATCAGATAAGCTCAAATAAGCTCTTCCAAACGGGGCCTAAGTCCATCCATAGATTTGGGTTTTTGTTATGTTTGTTTTGAGCTAAACTAATTGCCTCCAGCTTCTTGAGAGGTGAATGCGAACATTTAGGGGAGCATCCTACCTTGACTCTAACATTGGCGATTTTCATACTTTAATTAGTTTATGTTTTTGATTTTGCAGTTTTTTTCGTTTGTGTGTCGGAGTGGTAATATTGTTGTCGATAGTCTGGCAAATTAAACTGTCTTTTTCTTCAAGTTTTAGGATCTGTATTGAAGAGGTTTTGGACGGAATTCTTCCATTAATACATCATGATGTAATGTCTTATGTGTTTTCTTCTTCTTAATTATGCAGATTGTTTAAAAAAAATCGCTTTTTACTTTGTTTGGTTGGAGGGAAGGGAAAGGAAAAGGAAAGAAAACACGGAAATCGAGGAATGAATTTGTTTCATTTTTCCTCGATTTAGTCCAAAATCATTCCTCAATTTCCGTATTTTCTTTCATTTTTCCTTCCTCTCCCTCCAACCAAACATAGTTAGTGTTTGCGCTAGATCCTCCAAGGCTTAAAGCTAAGCCCAATTAACTTAATTGCTATCGCATACCTCAATATATTGAATTTTATTAAAATTATAAACTAATTTGGTTTGGATCCCTTCCAACATATTGAGTTTCTTTTTTCACTTTTTGGTGTATGGATCCTTTAATTAATTTGTACACAATAGGACTTGTCTTAATTCGGTATTGCTGCTTACTTTGTTGCTTTTTGAAACTCTTTTTAGACTAGTGTTTACACTGATTTTTGGTAAACAAATATCCTCTTAGTTCGACTAAAGGAAGTTTAGATTCAGGGCCCTATTGAGAAAACGCTTTGCCAAAGTGTTGTGTGTGGTTAGGTGTTTTTCGACAACAACAAGCAAATCAGGAAACACTGGATTTCATTAAACACGGATCAATTACAAGGAAGTCAAATAAATCAAAATAACATGAAAACTACAAGAAACGTAGAATTCGACAAGAAACTGCACAGAGGAACTGGAAATTGACAAGCTTAATGCAAGAAAACTAAAATGCTGGTTCTGCAACGTACTCCTCCATCATCACGTCTTGCTCCTTGAGCCTCATTGACGCGGACATTAGAGCTTTCTGGTGAGTTTTTCAGAGTTTGAGTTGGGAACCTCTTTCCTGACGCTGCTTCTTCTATTTATAGTGTTCTCCTTTTCTCCACGTTCTTGGCGGTTTTTCTTCAATGTGTATGGGCTTAGTGGGTTTGAATTTTGGCGCCTTACCCCACGTTCAACCGGAGATTCTGAGCACGTGATTTTAATTGCCACGTGGGTGGTCTTGAGTCGTGGGTAACCGTTGCCATTCGTGGCATCGTGGGTACACGCACGTGCTCGTAATTGCCCATCACTCGGTAACTGCCTCTTCCGTTAAGTTTATCGAAGTTTCTTCATCTGCTGAGTTTGTCGACATGTGGCCTTCACTAACTTGCCCTTGGGGGACGCCACGTGCTGAGCCACCAGTTTTACCATAGTCCTTTCTGTCGAGCAACCGCCGTCGAGAATCGTGGTGTTAATGATTTTAGCTCAACAGTTGCCCCCCAAAAATGTTGGTTGTCGACTGCCTTAGCTGGAAGACACCAAGCGTTTTTTATCGCGTCCGTTCAATCCCATCAATTCAAATGTTTTGCGCCCTTGACCGTCCGATCCTTAAGTCCAATCAGTGGCCATAACGTCTGATGACTTTCCACTAGCTGACAGTTATAGCCTTTTTAGGGCCATGATTTCGTCTATGCCAAAAAGCTGGGTAATGACATGATTTAATTAATAAAATAATCACTTGGACTTCAAACTTTATAAACTGAGGCATAATGCGGCTTTAGGTCCGTTTGCATTTCTTCTTATAAATTCCCCATTGACATTCCTTTTCAAGCTTTACGCTCTTCACAACATAAAGCTTGCAGCTTTCTTCTTCCTGAGTTCTCCCTTCGTCTTCCTCAACTTTCTTCAGAACAACCATCATTTTCTTCAATGGCTTCCAACCCTGAGCAGACCACCCCTGAGTAGACCATTCCGTTGGCCACTGAGCTCAAGCTGGATGAATCCAAGCGTGTGGCAATCCCAGAACCCCCCAACGAAGCAGAGAAGAGAGCTATCTGGAAATCCCAGGTACTCATTCCTTTCTCTGTTAATGGTACTTTACGCGCCATTTTGGGTCCTTTAAAAGTAGTGAAGCGTGATAGGCCCAATAGTCTTCCTGAGGAACATGAGTCATTTCACCCTAGTGTTAGGGGAGAGGAGCTTATTTTGGCTTTCCAACCTTCTTACCGCATGTCATTCCTTAATGACCCAAAATGGGCTTTTCGTTCAGCTCCTCCTAACCTTCTGCCAATGACAAAGCCTATCTCAAATGGTTAGATAGGGTTGAGGAGCACAAGAGACAACACTGGAAAAATGTTGGGATTCTCGATTTGATTCAGCTGTCGAGATCCCAAATTTCGTATAACCCTGCCATGATATTGAGCGCGCTTTACTTTTGGGAGAGGTCTACTAATTGCCTTCACGTTCCCTTTGGCATGATTACCCCAACCCTCCTGGATGTTGCTGCCATCACTGGATTATGGCCCATTGGTGATTATTATCACTCCGTGCTTGCGGCTGTTAAACCCATCTCGATTCCTACTGATAACATCTCGTTTAGCCGATTTATCAAGGACCATTATGTCGAGAGTGGTGAGGTATCTGATGCTGAACATGTCGCGTTCTTGTTGTATTGGCTTTCAGCCTATGTTTTTTGTACCAAGTCTTTGCGTATACCTGCCAAGCTTTTACCTTTAGCCAATTTGCTCCACGAGGGTCGACAACTTGCCATGGCTAGGCTTGTTCTTGGTAACCTTAATCAGATGCTGAATGAAGCTGTCGAGGATATTCGGAATGCCAAAACCGTTTCTTTGAATGCGGCTGGACCTCTCTGGTTATTCCAACTTTGGTTGAACGCAGTCTTCGAATCTCTACTGCCGGCACAAGACGATCCCCCAGCTGTTTCTAACACCAGGATTGATGCTCACAGGCTCGAGACCCTGACCCCGACTTATGATGCGTCGAGCTTTGAGGCCGATTTCAGAAAGTATTTTACCATGTTTCTTGAGTTGAAGCATTATCGTTCCAGTTTTTCCCCTTATAGCAAGGCTGTTCGTGGCCCTTTCTGGCTGAGAAATTCTTACCCCAACGTGTGTGATCCTGCGTTGCCCAAGGAACATCATGTTATGCTCTGGAGGACCATCCTTTCGCCTAGGGTTTTAACTGTAGGCTTTGCTAGCAGTGACTATACTTTGTGTGGCTACAATCCTCAATTGGTTTCTCGACAGTTTGGGCTTAGCCAGGCTCTGCCCAACACCTTGTTCGACAAGAGCCTTGTTTTATACCCCGGGGCTATCAAGAAGGCTTCTGCTTTTGACACTACTGTCCATTTTTATAACAAGAAACTCCTCAACTTGAGCCCCTTCAACTATGCTCCTTCGTACTATGCCACTAATGCTTTCAAAGCCTGGTGGTCTGAGTATTGGGCCCAGATTTCGAAGCCCCTCGTAGATTGTCTTCAATGCATGACAGATGCTTTTCTTTTGCAGAAGCAGGATCTCAAAAAGGCCAAAGGTATGCACCTGGCAGAAATCCGATCCTTTCAAGAGTTCTTCGGTGTGGTATATTATCCAACTCACCTTCGAGATACAGTTGCGAAAGCGGCTCAAGTATTACGGCAAAAATGGGAATCCAAAGCCAAAAAATCCAAGTTAGTTATTCCTCCTGGTGAGAAAGGTCTATCTTTTGTTATTCGAAAAACTGGTTTTAGGTTCCCATCTTTGCCTACGAGTAGGTTTGCATTGGCCTTTCCACCGGTCTTGCCCAAATGGGTTGACCATGTAAATATAAATGTATTGGCCAATCAAGCTCTTCCTCCTCGAAAGCGAGTGACTTGGACTAAATACCACTTATGGAACTTTACGTATCATGTGCCCGTCGAAATCTTCAACCACATATCGCTGAACATGCGTATTGGTCAAGGTAATATTTCGACTTGGCCTTGTCTTTGCTATTTTACTTCTTAACTTTTCTTTCCATTTGCAGCTGAAGTCATTACTAAGCCGGCTCCTCAAGTTATTTCTCCGGTGGCCCATTCCTCTAAAGACATGCCAGTTGTGGTTGAGGATGATGATGATGATGATGAGGACGATAATGTCAGCCTTGCTTACAAGCTCAAGGTATTTTCCTTTTAGCTTTTCCTTTTATTCTTGGCCTTTTGGAATATTGACTAATATTTTGCTTCGACAGGGTCGAAAAAGGAAGGCTAAACCTGCTGCTTCGGCCAGCCAGAAGAGGGCCAAGGGGGCTGGTGCTTCCACAACCAGCAAGGCTTCTGAGTTGGTGTCTGATGCTCAGCCTGAACTCGATGGCAAAGAAGGTGGTGGCGACGCCGCTGCTCAGGTATGTTTCTTATTCAATAGTACCTTGCGACATTTTACTTTGTGATTTCTCAGTCAGATCGCGTTTTTCTTTTTTCCTCAGGCTGATGCCCATGAGCATTCCATTTCCAATCCTCCGTCCCGTGAAAATTCTCCAGCTCCCAACCCTGCAAAATCCAAAACTGGGGGCGTCGAGAAGCCTCCTAAAGCTGCATCCTCAGCTAAAAAGACCTCGACATCTTAGGGAAGGAGGAGGAGTAGGAGCAAATCTGGTCACAAATCTCCTCATCGTTCCAAGAGCTCCACCAACTCGAGCCCTTCCAAAGGGTCTGCCCACCAGGTAATCATCCATCTTTATAACTTTTTCGCGTTCTGGCGGTTCCTTGGATGTGCGTCTTATTTTGCCAACGAGGCCGCTAAGGAGGCCTAGGCTGATTTTTCTCTAATTTTCTCTTGTAGGAGACTCAAGGTGCAACTTCTCCCATCCGTGAGACAGATACTCTTCCTGACAAGGATGTTAGTCCCATGCCTCCTCCCAAGTCGACTGCCACTGTGCAACTTTCGCCTCAGGCTAAAGGTGGCTCTTCATCTCATGTGTCTAGTGAGAAGCTTGATACTTTATTTGAGGAAGATCCACTGGCGGCTTTGGATGGCTTTCTCGATGGCACTTTGGATTGGGATTCTCCGCCCCGTCAAGCTGATGTTACTACTGAGACTGCCCAATCCAGTGGAATTGCCAATCTTCCGCAGATTGAAGAGAGCATGGATCGACTGAAGGCTATCATCTTCGACAGTGGATTCCTCGACCAGATTCGAGCTGATTCTCAAACGAGTCATGCTGCCAAGGAATTGCTTGTCTTCCTGCTTGGTCAACAACTTGATTCTCGCCAAACTGCTACTTTGGCCAACCATCAATCCTTTTTGATGGATGTCTTAGCCACTTTTCATCAAGCCAAGGACGTGGGTCAAGCTGTTAGCCTCAAGGAAGCCAAAGTCTCTTCTGGTAAAGCTCAGGTTGCTGAAGGTATGAAAAACGGTAGAAAGGGGGGGTTTGAATAACGTTTTCAGTACAAAACTTCCACCTTAAAGATTTTGGCAAATCTTTCGAGAACTCAAGTGCAAAAGATAAGAGATAAAAAAACACACAAGGATTTTATCCTGGTTCACTTGATAAATCACTCAAGCTACTCCAGTCCACCCGTTAAGGTGATTTCTTCCTTCTTAGAATGAAGGCAATCCACTAATCAGGTAAGAGTTACAACTGCACTTGAAACCTACAAGTGACTAACAATTACACTGACTTAGCTCACACTAAGATTCACTCTCTTAGTCTTCTTTAGGATCCGATCAACCTTGATCTCCTAAAGGAACTACCACTAAGATTCACTCTCTTAGTCTTCTTAAGGATACTGACCTACCCGGTCCCTTAAGGAAAATCAAACAACTGTTTGAGGTTGGTGTTTACAAAGGTTTGCTTCTAAATAAGCTGAGTGTAAACTAAATAAATTACAAGATGAAAGAAAGCTTAGAATATTTTTGAATATGTCTTGCGCGTGTGTATTGCTTCTTGCTAGTTTCTTCTAGCCGCTTCTTTCAATCTTCAGCCTTTATATATACTCCAAGGATTAGGGTTGAGCGTTGCATGGGAAATGCTACCGTTGGAGGGCAGTTCTGGAAAATCCAGCTTCTGCTGTGGCTGAGAACGTTAGGTAGGTCGTCAGGAAGGTACACTTGCTTTTGTACTTGGATAGCGACTTGACCTTTTAACCTAGGAGACTTCTGATCAGAGGAATACTTCAGATTGGAACTTGTGAAGCCGGTTGATCAGAGTCAGAGGGAAAGCACAGATCCTCTGACCATTGTATCTTCTGATTCTGAACTCAGAGGGAAGAACATGGCCTTCAGAGTTTCTTGCTTCTGGACTTCAGAGTTTCCACTATTCAGCTTCTGGATCTTCAGAGTCTTCTACACCATCAGAACATCTGAACCTTCAGTGTTTCTTGGTTATCAGAACTTCTGGATCTTCAGAGCTTCTAGCGACTGAGTCCACATCAGAGTTTGTACAGCTTCAGAACTTCTGAAGCTTTTCCACTGTTCATACTGAACATGGTGAATGCGAAAGCGTTGCTTGGGTCACTCTTTATACACAGTGCTTCTGATTTGTGTGAGATTGAGTTGAGGTCAGAGCCTGTAAATAGCACACTCAGAAAAACACGTTAGAGTACCACAATTGTTCATATCAAAAGGTTAACTTGTAATCATCAAAACATAGAGTTGTACTACTAGATCAAAACTTGATCTTACAATCTCCCCCTTTTTGATGATGACAAAACTAAGATTTTTGATGAACAATTCTTAAACATTAAACTGAATTCACTCGGAGTTGAGAGATATAGAATAATACGTAGGGAAGGCAGATCAGGATAAGTATTATTTTGCTCATTCTGAATTATTCTGAGCTTAGCTCCCCCTGAATCTAATACTTGATGAAAACGTTAGTAAAGTCTAGATTCTGAGCTAAAAAATATAAGAGTTCAGAGTGAGAAACTTATGACATAGATGAAAAACGAATAATCAGAGCGCATAAGTGATCAGAGTCAGGGACAAGGTATCAGAGTCTTGGGTATCAGAGCCAACTTATAATCACTTCAGAAGAAGTGAAATGTATTCCTTGTATTTGCCCAGTGACACATCTATGGTCATGAAGGTGGAACTCTTAAATTCTCCAAAAGAAAAATAAATCACACTAACACATCTTACACATCAAAAACTGGGTTTACTCCCCCTTTTTGTCATAAGCAAAAAGCTTGGGGTGTGAAAAACTTAGCTTGAAGTACAAGGTACTCCCCCTTAGAGAAGGTCTAAGTTTAAAGAAAATGAAAACGAAGTAAGAATCAGAGTTAGGCGAAAATAAATAGAAGAGTTAATGCAAGGGATGAACGTTTACCACCGGTCAAGTGAGTAAATAGAAGGGTCAGTTACCAAGAACTTAACCTCGAGAAACTGTAAGAGCATTAACTTTCAGAGAGAAAGTGAAGCCTATAAAAAGCGTTGGAAAGAAAGGTAAGCTTCACACCTCGAATAATTGTCAGTAAGAAAAAATGGCATCATACAGAATGGCATTTGAAGAGCTCAGAAGGAAGGCTTTTGAGGAAGATATGTTCCTCAATATTAGGCATCCCGATGGTACAAAGACCATACAAGAGCTGACGAAGACACTGCTGGAAGAAGATCTTGGTCCAGAGATGGAGAAAGATCTGAAGGAGTTCCTCTGCTTCGTGGAGGAGATTCAGGAGCTTTGCCAGCTGGAGCTGAATCTGCTGGAAGAGAAGGAGACTGTGGAAAAGAGACTCAAGACGACAGAAGATAGTCTAGAGAGAGATGAGCTGAGCATCAAACTCGGCAACATAGAGTATACACTGGATCGTCTGGAGAAGGAAAGAGTGGAGCAGCGCCAAGAATGCAGAAGAATGAGGAAGGATCCTCCATTCTAGATGTAGGGAATAATGTATGATGTAAAGAATTATGATGTAAACATAGAACAATTATGAATAAAACGAGTTGAGCAAACATATTTGGCATAAGTATATAGTTATGTATGCATATATAATCACAAACGAACAAAAGAGAATAAATAAATAAAAGGAAACAGAGTTTAACAAAAGGAAAACAAAGTTAACGAAAAAGAAGAAAAAGAAGAGATCCTAAAAACTAAGGTTTGTCAGTGCGTCTCAGAAGTTCCATCATCATTTGCTTCATCTCAATCAGCATGGATTCATGAGTGTCAAGACATTGTTCCATGATGTTGAGTCTGGATGAGCTTGTCTGAGTAGAGCTGGAAGGAACATTCTGAGCAGCTTGAGGTTCTGGAATGGAAGCAGAAGCAGCAGGAGTAAACACAACTGGTGCAAGTCGCTCTGCCTCAGCCTCAGCTTCAAGACGCTCTGCCTCAAGTCTGGCTTGTTCAGCCTGAGCTGCTGCTTGACGTGCAGCTTCTTCTGCTTGTTCTTTCTTTCGCTTGGCTTCTTCAATAGCTTCAAGAAGCTTATTTCTCTGTTCTAGTTCGTGAAGAGCCACCCTCCTAGCAAGCCTTTGCTTTGCAGCCTCAATGCTCTGACTGCCCTCTGCATGCAGGAGCTGCATCATAATTGGAACTTGAGCCACTAGCCAAGTGCTCAGATTGTTCCACTCATCAGCCACATTTTCAGCATTCTCACTGAGATCAGTCTGACCGTGCACATTGCGGAGCCTCAAAGAGGCTTCATGATAGAAAATATTGATGCACTCAGAGAGAGATGTGGGTTGAAGGTGAGTATAGGGAATTATGGAGAGGTTAGGTTCAGGAGAGGCTGGGTGATTGCTGCTATGGGCTTCAGAGGCACCTTGTGGAGAACCAATGTGAATCATGGGAGCATTGGGTTCAGAGGTTCCAAGGTGTGGGTCTGAAGTTTCAACCAGAGGGTGAGGTGATCTAACCGAGGATTGGTTAGACACTGATTGTTCAGGTTCAGGGTCTGGTTGAATGGGCTCTTGTTGGTCAGGGACAGGATGAGCTTGTTGAACTAAGGGGTCTGCCTCTTGGATAGGATTGGCCAAGATAGGTTCATCTGGGTCAACTAGACGTTCAGGTCTAGGGCCAGGATATCTCCTAGGGCTTGGACAGGTAAGGTAATACTCTTCCAAGGCAGATACCTTTTCTTTTCTAACCTCCATGAATTTTCTAATTGATTCAGAGGTATTGGAGGGAGGAGAGTCAATGACATTGGTTGGGAAGGATACAGGTGTGAAGGCTGATGAAGAGTCTGTATCCGTGGTTCTGACAGCAGGACGTGCTGATGCTCTGGGAGCAGAGTGATCAGACGTTCTGGGTTGTGGTTCTGTTTGGTTGGGTTCGGGTTGGTCTTGGACTATTGGTTCAGAAGATAATGGGTCGTATGGAATGGTAAGGAGAGAGGTTGGATCTTCTAACCTAGAGGTTGGGTTCTGAAGCAGATTCCAGAGTGATGCTTCGGAAGGAGAAGGTTGAAAGAAGGAGGATCTTGGAGAATGTGGTGGAGAGGTGGTTTGTTCGGCTGGCTGGGATTCAGGAATAGGAGTGAGGGGATTTGAGGAGTGTTGAAGCAAGGCAGAAATAGGGAGTGCATCAAATAAATTCAAATCATCATCAGAAGCAAGTGCAGGCTTACTTGTATGTGCTGATGATCGAGTCACTCTGGCAGGAGGTTCAGTCCTTCTGACCACTGCAGCAGCTGGTTCCACCCGAGTAGGCTTCACCACGATTCTGACCTTCTTCTGCTTCTTCTTTGGAGGACCATCCTCACTATCATCATCATCACCATCATCAGGCTTTCTCTTTGTCTTCTTGACCAGAGGGACATCAGAGTCTTCAGAGGATTCTTCCAGAACCATCTTCCTCTGAGCTTTCTTCTTTGGAGGAGAAGAATACTCTGGAGCTGGCGGTAGTCTGCTGATGAAATCATCAAGGTCAATTTCGAAACCTTGAGCCCTGAGGTCTTCAACATAGCATCTGATGGCTTCAGGATGGTCTGCTTGAGTCCACAGAGGGTAGTCATTCAGAGGCATTCTTCTTCCTCTGATCTCAGAAGATGAGTCTTCATGAGCAGGAGCAATCTTCTTCTGGATTAAGCCCATCTTCTTCAAGGAGTTTGCAGTGAAGACATCACTGACAATTGTGCTCAAATCCTCTGTGCAACCAGCATCGATCAAATCTTGCACCAAGTTGCTTTCAATGAGAAAGTCTGAGAGCAGCCTCCCAAAAGGGATATATTTGATTGCAGACTTGATGGAGGCGGTGGTGCGAGACTTCCGGATGCATTCCTTTAAGTAGGAGAACAGGAAGTAGGGAAGGCAGATCTTCTCCTTGTTCTGAATGAAGAACAGCATCGCCTTCTGGTTGAAGTTGATGTAGTCTGGAGAACTGCCCTTCGGTCTCTGGTTTATACAGTTGAGCAGGATCTTGTGCCAGATTCTGAGTTTGGGGTGAAGATCCATCACCTTGTAACTCGTCTTGCCCGGTTTGAAGGTGGTGTACAGAGCCTGGTTGACTATGTCCTTGGTGCTGGGTTTCAGCTTCGATTCCGTCAGTTGGAACCGATACCCATAAGCAGTTTCTGCTCCTAGCAGATTCACGAATGACTTCTCCGTGATGATGATCTTCCTGCCAAGAATGTGAGAGACCACCTGAGTGTCATCGCAGTCTGCGTGCTTCCAGAATTCCTTTACCAATTTCTCATACACCGGTCCTCGAAGTCGATTGAAATAGTTTCCCCAACCTTGAGCTTGGACTTCAGGACGAAGATCAAACCCATTTGCAGCCAAGTTATCGAGGTTGAATCTCCATTCTGCCAGGACTTGGAGTTCCTCAGGAGCAAATACGCAGTGAACGGCACAGCCCCGTTCTGCAATAGGAACAATCTGCTCTTGAACTTGAGCTTGTTCTTGTGCCGGGTTCTCAGAGCCCCTTTGACCCGTTGCCAAACCAACTTCCATGTGAGGGAACTGAGGTGCATCTGCAGTATATCTTCTGGTTTGTCTCACCATTTTGAAGAGGTTGAAGGTTTGAGGTAGAAGATGAAGTTTGAAGGATGAAGAGAGATCGAGAGAGAAATCAAGAAAGAGGCGGTTTTGAAAAGCAGAGAGTGCGAGAGTGAAAACCGGAAGTGAACGAGAACGTGTGTGTATAGTGGGTTTTATCAAATAACCGTTGTTGATTCAAAACGCACTTTAAGATCAACGGTTGAAAATTAAAGATTGATAGTAACAGTAAAATACACGATCACACACAGGAGATAAGCATATCTACACGCACTCATAACAGACTGTCACATGGGCACAAGGAACTATGCATCAGAAATTCTGACACACGTGTTGTTGTCTCAGCTTCAGAGTCAGCACCAGTGGGCACACACACTCTGATTGAGTTACCTTCTGGACTAGACATCTTCTGATCAAGAAGTATCATAGTCAGAGGTTCTGATCCATCTTCACTCTGGACAAAAGTCCATGTTTAGATTTTTCAGAATAAAATTAAATCTATCTTCAGCTAAGGGCTTTGTAAAGATATCTGCCCATTGATGGTCAGTATCAACAAACTTCAGAAGAAGTACGCCCTTCTGCACATAATCTCTAATGAAGTGATACTTTACCTCAATGTGCTTTGCCCTTGAATGCAAGATAGGATTCTTGCTCAACGAGATTGCAGCAGTGTTATCACAATAAATTGGGATATTGCTCTCAAGGATCTGATAATCCTCCAGCTGATGTTTCATCCAGAGCATCTGAGTGCTGCATATTGCTGCTGAGATATATTCTGCCTCTGCAGTTGATAGTGCAATGGTTGATTGCCTCTTGCTTGCCCATGAGACTAGATTGCTTCCCAGAAATTGACAATTTCCAGAAGTACTTTTTCTCTCTGTTCTATCTCCAGCATAATCAGCATCACAATAACCTGAAAGCTTATACTCTGATGTTTTCTTATACATCAAGCCAAGGTTAGTGGTGCCTTTCAAATACCTTAGGATCCTCTTAACAGCAGTTAAGTGGGTTTCCCTTGGATCTGATTGGAAACGAGCACATAAGTGAACACTAAATAATATGTCTGGCCTAGATGCAGTTAAGTATAGAAGTGAACCTATCATTCCACGATAGAGCTTCTGACATACTTTACCACTTTTATCTTCTTTCTCCAAAATGCATGTAGGATGCATTGGAGTCTTGGCCACTGTAGATTCCAGCATATTGAACTTCTTCAGAAGTTCTTTAGTGTACTTGCTCTGATGGATATATGTTCCTTCTGGTGTTTGATCAACTTGTATTCCCAGAAAGTACTTTAATTCTCCCATCATACTCATCTCAAATTCAGCCTGCATCATCTCAGAAAATTCTTTGCATAGAGATTGATTAGCAGAACCAAATATAATATCATCAACATAAATTTGCACAATTAAGATATCATCTTTATAAGTCTTGCAAAAAAGAGTTGTATCTACTTTACCCCTTACAAACTCATTCTCCAGAAGGAATGAGCTAAGTCTCTCATACCATGCTCTGGGAGCTTGCTTCAGACCGTAGAGTGATTTCTTCAATTTGAACACATGGTCTGGTTTCTTTTCATCTTCAAAACCTGGGGGTTGATGAACATAGACTTCCTCTGAGATATAACCATTTAGGAAGACACTCTTTACGTCCATCTGATGTAGAACTATGTTGTGATTTACTGAGAAGGAGATCAACAGTCTAATTGCCTCCAGTCTTGCTACCGGAGCAAATGTTTCAGTGTAGTCTATTCCTTCCTGCTGGCTGTAGCCTTGAGCAACTAGCCTTGCCTTGTTTCTGACTACTTCTCCTTTCTCATTTAGCTTGTTTCTGAATACCCATTTCGTTCCAATAACATGGACACTCTCAGGCTTCTTCACTAAGCTCCAAACATCGTTCTTGGAGAATTGATTCAGTTCTTCTTCCATGGCCAGAATCCAATCCTTGTCCTGAAGAGCTTCATCTATGGACTTGGGTTCAATTAAGGACACCAATCCTTTCAGACTCAGCAAGGTCTCTTCAGAGGGTCTGAAGGCAGATCTGGTTCTGACTGGTTCATCTTTGTTGCCCAGAATCAATTCCTTAGGGTGAGCTACAGTGATTCTGCTCTTCTTCAGAGTTTGTGAGTTAGAGGGACCAGCTTCTTCCTCTGGTTCATCTTCCTCTGGCTCAACTTCCTCTGGAGCTTTGCCTTTGTCAGAAACATTAATGCTTAAATCTGCAAACTTTTCAACTAGCTTTGACTGGTCAGAGTCAAGCTTATCATCAAATCTAACATGAATAGATTCTTCAATAGTCTTAGCATCAGTATTATAAAATCTAAAACCTTTAGATCTATCAGAATAACCAAGTAATAGACACTTAGAAGACTTAGCATCAAATTTATGCAATCTATCCTTAGTATTGAGAACATAACAAACACAGCCAAAAGGATGAAAATAAGAAATGTTGGGTTTTATGTTCTTCCACAATTCATAAGGAGTCTTATTCAGAATTGGTCTCACAGAGATTCTGTTCTGAATGTAACATGTTGTATTTACTGCCTCTGCCCAAAAGTGCTTAGCCATGCCAGTTTCTTGGAGCATGGTTCTAGCCATCTCCTGAAGAGTTCTGTTCTTCCTCTCAACAACACCATTTTGTTGAGGAGTTCTGGGACAAGAGAAATCATGTGCAATTCCATAGGAATCAAACAGACTCTCAAACTTGTCATTCTCAAACTCTCCACCATGGTCACTTCTGACACGCACAATCCTACAAGCCTTCTCGTTTTGCACTTGAGCAATGAAGGTAGAGAACACAGCATGAGACTCATCCTTGCGGGTTAGAAACTTTACCCATGTCCAGCGGCTATAGTCATCAACGATAACCATCCCATATCTCTTGCCACCTATAGACTCAGTTTTCACTGGTCCAAAAAGGTCGATATGCAGAAGTTCCAACGGCCTTGAGGTTGAGACAACATTCTTTGCCTTGAAAGGGACTTTTGTGAATTTGCCTTTCTGACATGCTTCACAAAGAGCGTCTGAAGCGAACTTCAGATTGGGTAAGCCCCTGACAAGGTTTAGCTTGCTCAGCTGAGAAATCTTTCTCATACTGGCATGCCCTAACCGTCTATGCCATACCCACTGCTCTTCATTAACAGACAGAAGGCACTTCACATTCTGAGCCTCCAACTCAGATAATCTGATCTTATAAATGTTGTTCTTCCTCTTGCTGTTAAACAGAATAGAGCCATCGATCTGACTTACAGCCCGGCAGGACTTTTGATTGAATATAACATCATAACCCTTGTCAGCTAATTGACTTATAGACAATAAGTTATGTGTTAAACCGTCTACCAATAAAACATTATCAATGCATGGACTACTATCTACACAAATAGTACCAGTACCAACAATTTTACCCTTTTCATTTCCTCCGAAGCCAACTTCGCCTCCAGGCTTAAGTTTCAGCTCTCGGAACATACGCTTTTCTCCCGTCATGTGACGCGAGCATCCACTGTCCAGATACCATGATTGGTGTTTCAGTGGAGCTATCAAGGATATCTGCAACATAGATGATCTTGTCCTTAGGTACCCACTTTCTGGGTCCTCTTTTGTTAGTTACCCCAGAGGTTCTGATCACCTTGGGTGTCTCAACATAATATTTTAAAGGAATATTTGCATGATATTTAGTCATAGAGAAAGATCCCTTTTTAAGAGGATGTTTAGCAACTTTAGCAGGTACAGGATCAGGCAATATGGTACCAGAGGGAACAAAGCATTCATACAAGGATTTAGCTTTAGACACAAAAGGCTCATTTCTAATTGGTTTAGAATAGCCAATGCCATGCATTCCATTTCTGCTTACGCCATAGATCATTGAAGCCATCAAGCTTCTATCTACGCTTTTAGCCAGGAATCTTTGAAAAGATTTTTCATACTTAGATTCATGCTTACTATCAGAGGCATCGCAGGCAATAACTTCTTCTAACTTAGCAATTTGATTCTTAAGCACAGAGTTAGAATTAACTAAAGCATGGTTATCATTTTTCAAATCAGATATGATTTTCTCATGTTCAGAAGGAGTTTTAGAAACAGCAGATAAGTTCTTTTTCAGCTTCTTATGCTTAGACAACAAAGAGTTATACTTATCCATGATATCAGACAAAGCATGTTTCAGTTCAGAGGTTGAGAAAGAAGCGAATACCTCATTTTCATCGTCAGAGTCTGGATCTCCTTCTGATTCTGAGTCAGAGTCAACAGCTTCCTTTGACTCTGCTCCTTTGTCTTTGACAATGGCCATGAGTCCTTGGACTTCACCATCAGAGTCAACATCCTCTGACTCTGATTCATCGAATGTCACCATCAGACTCTTCTTGGTCTTGAAGTGCTTCTTTGGCTTCTTGTCTTTCTTCAACTTTGGACAATCACTTTTGTAGTGCCCAGATTCTTTGCACTCAAAGCATGTGACTTCCCTGATTGAAGACTTCTTCTGGCCTGAGGACTCATACTTGCCTTTTGCCTTTCCAGAGCCTTTGAACTTGCTCTGCCTGTGCTTCCAGATGCGGTTGAGTCTCTTGGAGATCAGAGTCAGCTCATCTTCATCAGAATCTTCTGATGCTTCTTCAGATTCTTCTTCTTCAGCTTGAAGAGCCTTTGACTTCTCAACCTTAGCCTTTTCAGATTTGGATTTCAAGGCTATGGACTTTTTCCTCAGATCTTGCATCTCTGAGCGCTTCAGCTCATGGCATTTCAAAATGCTGATGAGTTCTTCTAAACTCATATTCTCAACGTCTCTCGTGAGCTCTATTGAAGTCACCAAAGGCATCCAGCTTTCAGGAAGACACCTGATGACCCTTATGACATGATCTTTTGTTGTGTAGCTCTTGTTGAGAGGTCGTATGCCAGCTACAAGCAATTGAAATCTGGAGAACATTTCTTCAATGGACTCATTTGGCTCCATGATGAAGGATTCATACTTTTGGATCAAAGACAATGTCTCTGATTCTTTGACTTTCTTGTTTCCTTCATGAGACATCTTCAGAGAATCAAAAATGCCTTTAGCAAACTCACGATCTGTAATCTTCTGGTACTCTTCATAGGAAATAGCACTTAGAAGAATTGCTCTTGCTTTGTGATGTTGTGAGTACAGCTTCTTTTGATCTGCAGTCATCTCTGACCTTGGGATCTTCTTGCCATCTGCATCAACTGGACGCTCATAGCCATCCACAATAATATCCCAGAGATCTGCATCGAAACCCAGAAAGAAACTTTCCAGTCTATCTTTCCAATATTCGAACCTTTGACCATCGAACATAGGAGGCTTTGCGTTGTAACCATCTCTTTGAGTTTCACTGGTGGTGGCAGCCATTGTTTTTCACACCGGCCCGGATCACTGAACACTGTTAGGTGTGGTAATCAGAACTTGCGCTCTGATACCAATTGAAGGTATGAAAAACGGTAGAAAGGGGGGTTTGAATAACGTTTTCAGTACAAAACTTCCACCTTAAAGATTTTGGCAAATCTTTCGAGAACTCAAGTGCAAAAGATAAGAGATAAAAAACACACAAGGATTTATCCTGGTTCACTTGATAAATCACTCAAGCTACTCCAGTCCACCCGTTAAGGTGATTCTTCCTTCTTAGAATGAAGGCAATCCACTAATCAGGTAAGAGTTACAACTGCACTTGAAACCTACAAGTGACTAACAATTACACTGACTTAGCTCACACTAGATTCACTCTCTTAGTCTTCTCTAGGATCCGATCAACCTTGATCTCCTAAAGGAACTACCACTAAGATTCACTCTCTTAGTCTTCTTAAGGATACTGACCTACCCGGTCCTTAAGGAAAATCAAACACTGTTTGAGGTTGGTGTTTACAAAGGTTTGCTTC